>NW_026281966.1:0-20114 GCF_023373465.1 Oncorhynchus keta
GCAGTAACAGTAGCAGCAATAACAGTAGTAACAGTAACAGTTGCAGCAATAACAGTAGTAACAGTAGCAGCAGTAACAGTAGCAGCAATAACAGTAGCATCAATAACAGTAGTAACAGTAACAGTAGCAGCAGTAACAGTAGCAGCAATAACAGTAGCAGCAGTAACAGTAGCAGCAGTAGTAGTAACAGTAGCAGCAGTAACAGTAGTAACAGTAGTAGTAGTAGTAACAGTAGTAGTAGTAACAGTAGCAGTAGTAACAGTAGCAGCAATAACAGTAGCAGCAATAACAGTAGCAGCAGTAACAGTAGCAGCAGTAGTAACAGTAGTAGTAGTAACAGTAACAGTAGCAGCAGTAGTAACAGTAGTAGTAGTAGTAACAGTAGTAGTAGTAGTAACAGTAGCAGCAGTAACAGTAGCAGCAGTAACAGTAGTAACAGTAACAGTAGCAGCAGTAGTAACAGTAGTAGTAGTAACAGTAGTAGTAGTAACAGTAGTAGTAGTAACAGTAGTAGTAGTAACAGTAGCAGCTAGTAACAGTAGCAGCAGTAACAGTAGTAACAGTAACAGTAGCAGCAGTAGTAACAGTAGTAGTAGTAACAGTAACAGTAGCAGCAGTAGTAACAGTAGTAGTAGTAACAGTAGCAGTAGTAGTAATAGTAGTAGTAGTAACAGTAGCAGTAGTAACAGTAGTAGTAGTAACAGTAGTAGTAGTAACAGTAGTAGTAGTAACAGTAGCAGCAGTAACAGTAGCAGCAGTAACAGTAGCAGCAATAACAGTAGCAGCAATAACAGTAGCAGCAGTAACAGTAGCAGCAGTAGTAACAGTAACAGTAGCAGCAGTAGTAACAGTAGTAGTAGTAGTAACAGTAGCAGCAGTAACAGTAGCAGCAGTAACAGTAGTAGTAGTAACAGTAGCAGCAATAACAGTAGCAGCAGTAACAGTAGCAGCAGTAGTAACAGTAGTAGTAGTAGTAACAGTAGTAGTAGTAACAGTAGCAGCAGTAACAGTAGTAACAGTAACAGTAGCAGCAGTAGTAACAGTAGTAGTAGTAACAGTAGCAGTAGTAGTAATAGTAGTAGTAGTAACAGTAGCAGTAGTAGTAACAGTAGTAGTAACAGTAGTAGTAGTAACAGTAGCAGTAGTAGTAGTAACAGTAGTAGTAGTAACAGTAGTAGTAGTAACAGTAGCAGCAGTAACAGTAGCAGCAATAACAGTAGTAACAGTAACAGTAGCAGCAGTAGTAACAGTAGTAGTAGTAACAGTAGCAGTAGTAGTAATAGTAGTAGTAGTAACAGTAGCAGTAGTAGTAACAGTAGTAGTAACAGTAGTAGTAGTAACAGTAGCAGCAGTAGTAGTAGTAGTAACAGTAGTAGTAGTAACAGTAGCAGTAGTAGTAACAGTAGCAGTAGTAGTAGTAGTAGTAACAGTAGCAGCAGTAGTAGTAGTAGTAACAGTAGTAGTAGTAACAGTAGCAGTAGTAGTAACAGTAGCAGTAGTAGTAACAGTAGTAGTAGTAACAGTAGCAGTAGTAGTAACAGTAGTAGTAGTAGCAGTAGTAGTAACAGTAGCAGCAGTAGTAGTAGTAGTAACAGTAGTAGTAGTAACAGTAGCAGTAGTAGTAACAGTAGTAGTAGTAGTAACAGTAGCAGCAATAACAGTAGTAACAGTAACAGTAGCAGCAGTAACAGTAGCAGCAGTAGTAGTAGTAGTAACAGTAGTAACAGTAACAGTAGCAGCAGTAGTAGTAGTAGTAACAGTAGTAGTAGTAACAGTAGCAGTAGTAGTAGTAACAGTAACAGTAGTAACAGTAACAGTAGCAGCAGTAGTAGTAGTAGTAACAGTAGTAACAGTAACAGTAGCAGCAGTAGTAGTAGTAGTAACAGTAGCAGTAGTAGTAACAGTAGTAACAGTAGTAGTAGTAGTAGTAACAGTAGTAACAGTAGTAGTAGTAACAGTAGTAGTAGTAACAGTAGTAACAGT
This sequence comes from Oncorhynchus keta, assembly GCF_023373465.1. NCBI lineage: Eukaryota > Metazoa > Chordata > Actinopteri > Salmoniformes > Salmonidae > Oncorhynchus > Oncorhynchus keta. The sequence goes on from NW_026281966.1 coordinate 1,984, forward strand.
AGTAGTAGTAACAGTAGTAGTAGTAACAGTAGTAGTAGTAGTAACAGTAGTAGTAACAGTAACAGTAACAGTAGTAGTAGTAACAGTAACAGTAGTAGTAGTAACAGTAGTAGTAGTAACAGTAGTAGTAGTAACAGTAGTAACAGTAGTAGTAGTAGTAACAGTAGTAGTAGTAACAGTAATAACAGTAGTAGTAGTAACAGTAGTAGTAGTAACAGTAGTAGTAGTAACAGTAGTAACAGTAGTAGTAGTAGTAACAGTAGTAACAGTAGTAGTAACAGTAGTAGTAGTAGTAGTAGTAACAGTAGTAACAGTAACAGTAGTAGTAGTAGTAACAGTAGTAGTAGTAACAGTAGTAGTAGTAACAGTAGTAGTAGCAGTAACAGTAGTAGTAGTAGTAACAGTAGTAGTAGTAGTAACAGTAGTAGTAACAGTAGTAACAGTAACAGTAGTAGTAGTAGTAACAGTAACAGTAGTAGTAGTAACAGTAACAGTAGTAGTAGTAGTAACAGTAGAAGTAGTAACAGTAATAACAGTAACAGTAGTAGTAGTAACAGTGGTAGTAGTAACAGTAGTAGTAGTAACAGTAGTAGTAGTAACAGTAGTAGTAACAGTAGTAACAGTAGTAGTAGTAACAGTAGTAGTAGTAGTAACAGTAGTAGTAGTAGTAACAGTAGTAGTAGTAGTAACAGTAACAGTAGTAGTAGTAACAGTAGTAACAGTAGTAGTAGTTGTAACAGTAGTAGTAACAGTAGTAACAGTAACAGTAGTAGTTGTAACAGTAACAGCAGTAACAGTAGTAGTAGCAGCAGTAGTAACAGTAACAGTAGTAGTTGTAACAGTAGCAGTAGTAACAGTAGTAGTAGCAGCAGTAGAAGTAGTAGTAACAGTAGTAGTAGTAGTAACAGTAGTAGTAGTAACAGTAGTAGTTGTAACAGTAACAGTAGCAACAGTAGTAGTAGTAGTAACAGTAACAGTAGTAGTTGTAACAGTAGCAGTAGTAACAGTAGTAGTAGTAACAGTAGTAGTAGTAGTAGTAACAGTAGTAGTAGTAACAGTAGTAACAGTAATAGTAGTAGTAACAGTAGTAGTAGTAACAGTAGTAGTAGTAGTAACAGTAACAGTAGTAGTACTAACAGTAGTAGTAGTAACAGTAGCAGTTGCAACAGTAGTAGTAGCAACAGTAGTAGTAGTAACAGTAGTAGTAGTAACAGTAGTAGCAGTAGCAGCAGTAGTAGCAGCAGTAGTAGTAGTAGTAGTAGTAGTAGTAGTAGCAGCAGTAGTTGCAACAGTAGTAGTAGTAACAGTAGTAGTAGTAACAGTAGTAGCAGTAGCAGCAGTAGTAGTAGTAGTAGTAGTAGCAGCAGTAGTAGTAGTAGTAGTAGTTGTAGCAGTTGCAACAGTAGTAGTAGTAGTAGTAGTAGTTGTCGCAGCAGTAGTTGCAACAGCAGTAGTAGTAACAGTAGCAGTAGTAACAGTAGTAGTAGTAGTAGTTGTAGCAGCAGTAGTTGCAACAGTAGTAGTAGTAGTAACAGTAGCAGTAGCAACAGTAGTAGTAGTAACAGTAGTAGTAGTAGCAACAGTAGCAGTTGCAACAGTAGTAGTAGTCGTAGTAGTAGCAACAGTAGTAGTAGGAGGAGTAGTAGCAACAGTAGTAGTAGTAGTAACAGTAGTAGTAGTAACAGTAGTAGCAGTAGCAACAGTAGTAGTAGCAGCAGTAGTAGTAGTAACAGTAGTTGTAGGAGTAGTAGTAGTAGTAGTAGCAGTAGTAGTAACAGTAGTAGCAACAGTAGTAGTAGCAACAGTAGTAGTAGTAACAGTAGTAGTAACAGTAGCAGTTGCAACAGTAGTAGTAGTAGTAACAGTAGCAGTTGCAACAGTAGTAGTAGTAACCGTAGTAGTAGTAGCAACAGTAGTAGTAGTAGGAGTAGTAGCAACAGTAGTAGTAGTAGCAACAGTAGTAGCAGCAGTAGTTGTAACAGTAGTAGCAGTAGCAACAGTAGTAGTAGCAGCAGTAGTAGTAGTAACAGTAGTAGTAGTAGTAGTATTAGTAACAGTAGTAGTAACAGTAGCAGTAGTAGTAGTAACAGTAGTAGTAATAACAGTAGTAGCAGTAGCAACAGTAGTAGTAGCAACAGTAGTAGTAGTAGTAGTAGTAGCAACAGTAGTAGTAGTAGTAGTAGTAGCAACAGTAGTAGTAGTAGTAGTAGTAGCAACAGTAGTAGTAGTAGTAGTAGTAGCAACAGTAGTAGTAGTAGTAACAGTAGTAACAGCAGTAGTAGTAGTAGCAACAGTAGTAGTAACAGTAGTAACAATAGTAGTAGTAGTAGTAGCAATAGTAGTAGTAGTCACAGTAGTAGTAGTAGTAGCAGTAGTAGTAGTAGTAGCAATAGTAGTAGTAGCAACAGTAGTAGTAGTAGTAGCAGTAGTAGTAGTAGTAGCAGCAGTAGTTGCAACAGTAGTAGTAGTAACAGTAGTAGTAGTAGTAGTAACAGTAGTAGTAGTTGTAACAGTAGTAGCAGTAGCAACAGTGGTAGTAGCAACAGTAGTAGTAGTAGTAACAGTAGTAGTAGTAGTAACAGTAGTAGTAGTAGTAGTAGCAGTAGCAGTTGCAACAGTAGTAGTAGCAACAGTAGTAGTAGTAACAGTAGTAGTAGTAACAGTAGTAGCAGTAGCAGCAGTAGTAGTAGTAGTAGTAGTAGTTGTAGCAGCAGTAGTTGCAACAGTAGTAGTAGTAACAACAGTAGTAGTAGTAGTAGTAGTAGTAGTAGCAACAGTAGTAGCAGCAGTAGTTGCAACAGTAGTAGTAGTAGCAACAGTAGTAGTAGTAGTAGTAGTAGTAGCAACAGTAGTAGCAGCAGTAGTTGCAACAGTAGTAGTAGTAGTAACAGTAGTAGTAGCAGCAGTTGCAACAGTAGTAGTAGTAGCAACAGTAGTAGTAGTAGTAGTAGTAGTAGCAACAGTGGTAGTAGCAACAGTAGTAGTAGTAACAGTAGTAGTAGCAGCAGTAGTAGTAGTAGTAGTAGTAGTAGTAACAGTAGCAACAGTAGTAGTAGTAGTAGTAACAGTAGTAGTAGTAGTAACAGTAGCAGTAGTAGTAGTAGTAGTAGTAACAGTAGTAGCAACAGTTGTAGTAGTAGTAACAGTAGTAGCAGTAGTAGGGGGTGGTTTCCATGACTACTGGTTGTAATCAAAAGAATGATGCGCTTTTGGAGCAGTACTGTCTGTATCCGAGGCTCAACCAGTCGTCCACATAACAACAGAATGCAGCACTCGACTGAAGAGAGAAGAGATTGGTTAGTTTTACAGCATCAGCGTACTCTGGAAAGACAGCGGGAGAGTTGTACGGTAGTTTCCCTCCCCTGAACGATAACTAAGAGGTAGGTGAGAAGCCTGACCACGGAGAGGAGGGGTGAGAAGGTGATGAAGCAGTACTTCGTGAGCTGTCACCGATGAAAACCGGCATTTGGAAAGTTTGAAGTGAGGGAGAAAGTGTGGTGAACAAGTTTTGTTAGCATTGTTGATTATCTTGCTTGCTGGATCAAATGATCCGTTTGCTAGCCAGAGAAATGTTGAGCAACATAAGCCAACTTTTTCTGATCAAAGAATTAACTTCATGGTGTGAAAATTAGCTGGCTAATAAAGTCAGACAGCTATCGTTAGCTAGCTAACGAAGTATGCTATGAAGTACGCTAGCTAACGTTAGATAGCTAACGAAGTACGCTATGAAGTACGCTAGCTAACGTTAGATAGCTAACGAAGTACGCTATGAAGTACGCTAGCTAACGTTAGCTAGCTAACTGAACCGGTTATATTATTAACCGGTAACGTTATACGACTCCTTGCCGTTCCTCAAGTTATAACGTGTAAGTTGTTTACTTCGACCCTGGCAATTTGTGTGACATGTTAACGAGCTAACGAACAAACTACTATCTGTGAACTAATGTTTTTCCTTTACAGTACGTGGTTAGTTTTCAGAGTGAGAGAATTGGGTGAAAATGAGACGTTGCTTGTTAAAACGAGTGTATCTGGAGCTGGGCTTGGTTTAAGCTGGATGCTACTAGGTGAAAGAAATACACTTTCCCTCTTTCTCACTTGTTTTTTCAATACAGTGGATAAAAAGGGGTTATACCAGGTGTTACTCTCTGCCTGAAAGAGATCAATTATGCCAACAAAGGGTATCATGCTCTGCTGGCACATTGTAGAACAGACGTCCACAGGCAGAAAGTGTACAATGTAATAATGTGCCATGTAGCCCAAAGATATTGCTTTTGTTCTGTTGAACTTTGACAGTGACACGTGCGTGAGGGGGGTTATTTCTCCTTTTTTTTTACTCAGTGAATGTTATTTTTGCACACATGTAGCCTTGCGCACTTGATCTATGTCTACTATAGTGGTCACTATAATAGAGCAACAATAGAATGTCTGTTTCATTCTATTTCTACTATTTCTGCAATATTTAGATGTGGTGAGGTCACAAGCGTTCTATGATACAGGCTGTCGTGGTAACAAGTGTTCTATTATAAAGGCTGTCGTGGTAAAAGTGTTCTATTATAACGGCTGTCGTGGTAACAAGTGTTCTATTATAAAGGCTGTCGTGGTAACAAGTGTTCTATTATAAAGTAGTAGTAGTAACAGTAGTAGTAATAGTAGTGGTAGTAACAGCAGTAGTAGTAGTAACAGTAGTAGTAGTAACAGTAGTAGTAATAGTAGTGGTAGTAACAGCAGTAGTAGTAGTGGTAACAGCAGTAGTAGTAACAACAGTAGTAGTAGTAGTAGTAGTAGTAGTCTCTAGTAACAGCTGTAGTAGTAGTAACAGCTGTAGTAGTAGTAACAGTAGTAGTAGTAGTAGTAGTAACAGCAGTAGTAGTAGTAACAGCTGTAGTAGTAGTAACAGTAGTAGTAGTAGTAGTAACAGCAGTAGTAGTAGTAGTAGTAACAGTAGTAGTAGTAGTAGTAGTAACAGCTGTAGTAGTAGTAACAGTAGTAGTAGTAACAGCAGTAGTAGTAGTAACACCAGTAGTAGTAGTAACAGTAGTAGTAATAGTAGTGGTAGTAACAGCTGTAGTAGTAGTAACACCAGTAGTAGTAGTAACATTAGTAGTAATAGTAGTGGTAGTAACAGCAGTAGTAGTAGTAACACCAGTAGTAGTAGTAACAGTAGTAGTAATAGTAGTGGTAGTAACAGCTGTAGTAGTGGTAGTAACAGCAGTAGTAGTAGTAACATTGGTAGTAGTAGTAGTAACAGTAGTAGCAGTAGTAGTAGTAACATTGGTAGTAGTAGTAGTAACAGCAGTAGTAGTAGTAACAGTAGTAGTAATAGTAGTGGTAGTAACAGCAGTAGTAGTAGTAACATTAGTAGTAGTAGTAGTAGTAGTAACAGCAGTAGTAGTAGTAACATTAGTAGTAGTAGTAGTAGTAGTAATAGTAGTGGTAGTAACAGTAGTAGTAGTAACAGCAGTAGTAATAGTAGTGGTAGTAACAGTAGTAGTAGTAGTAGTGGTAGTAACAGTAGTAGTAGTAGTAACAGCAGTAGTAGTAGTAACAGTAGTAGTAGTAGTAGTAACAGCAGTAGTAGTAGTAACAGCAGTAGTAATAGTAGTGGTAGTAACAGCAGTAGTAGTAGTAACAGTAGTAGTAATAGTAGTGGTAGTAACAGCAGTAGTAGTAGTAACAGTAGTAGTAATAGTAGTGGTAGTAACAGCAGTAGTAGTAGTAACAGTAGTAGTAATAGTAGTGGTAGTAACAGCAGTAGTAGTAGTGGTAACAGCAGTAGTAGTAGCTGTAGTAGTAACAACAGTAGTAGTAGTAGTAGTAGTAGTAACAGTAGTAGTAGTAGTAGTAACAGTAGTAGTAGTAGCAGCAACAGTAGTAGTAGTAGTAACAGTAGTAGTAGTAACAGCAGTAGTAGTAAGTAGTAACAGCAGTAGTAGCAACAGTAGTAGTAGTAGTAACAGTAGTAGTAGTAGTAGTAACAGCAGTAGTAGTAGTAGTAACAGCAGTAGTAGTAGTAGTAGCAACAGTAGTAGTAGTAGTAACAGTAGTAGTAGTAGTAGTAGTAACATCAGTAGTAGTAACAGCAGTAGTAGCAACAGTAGTAGTAGTAACAGCAGTAGTAGTAGTAACAGCAGTAACAGTAGTAGTAGTAGCAGTAGTAGTAACAGTAGTAGTAGTAGTAGTAGTAACATCAGTAGTAGTAACAGTATTAGTAGTAACAGCAGTAGTAGTAGTAACAGCAGTAACAGTAGTAGTAGTAGCAGTAGTAGTAGTAACAGTAGTAGTAGTAGTAGTAACAGCAGTAACAGTAGTAGTAGTAGCAGTAGTAGTAACAGTAGTAGTAGTAACAGTAGTAGTAGTAGTAGTAACAGTAGTAGTAGTAACAGTAGCAGTAGTAGTAGTAACAGCAGTAGTAGTAGTAGTAGCAGTAGTAGTAGCAGTAGTAGTAGTAAAAGCAGTAGTAGTAGTAACAGCAGTAGCAGTAGTAGTAGTAACAGCAGTAGCAGTAGTAGTAGTAACAACAGTAGCAGTAGTAGTAGTAACAACAGTAGTAGTAGTAACAGCAGTAGCAGTAGTAGTAGTAGTAGTAGTAACAGCAGTAGCAGTAGTAGTAGTAACAACAGTAGTAGTAGTAACAGCAGTAGTAGTAGTAGTAGTAGTAACAGCAGTAGTAGTAGTAGTAGTAGTAACAGCAGTAGCAGTAGTAGTAGTAACAGTAGTAGTAGTAACAACAGTAGCAGTAGTAGTAGTAACAGTAGTAGTAGTAACAGCAGTAGCAGTAGTAGTAGTAACAGTAGTAGTAGTAACAACAGTAGTAGTAGTAGTAGTAACAGCAGTAGTAGTAGTAACAGCAGTAGTAGTAGTAGTAGTAAGTAACAACAGTAGTAGTAGTAACAGTAGTAGTAGTAACAACAGCAGTAGTAGTAGTAGTAACAGCAGTAGTAGTAGTAGTAGTAACAGCAGTAGTAGTAGTAGTAGTAACAGTAGTAGTAGTAGTAGTAACAACAGTAGTAGTAGTAGTAGTAGTAACAGCAGTAGTAGTAGTAGTAGTAACAGTAGTAGTAGTAACAGCAGTAGTAGTAGTAGTAACAATGCAATGAGTAGTAGTAGTAGTAGTAGTAGTAACAGCAGTAACAGTAGTAGTAGTAACAGTAGTAGTAGTTGTAACAGCAGTAGTAGTAGTAACAGCAGTAGTAGTAGTAACAGCAGTAGTAGTAGTAACAGCAGTAGTAGTAGTAGTAGTAGTAGCAGTAGTAGTAGTAACAGTAGTAGTAGTAACAACAGTAGTAGTAGTAGTAGTAACAGCAGTAGTAGTAGTAGTAGTAGTATTAACAGCAGTAGCAGTAGTAGTAGTAACAGTAGTAGTAGTAACAGCAGTAGCAGTAGTAGTAGTAACAGTAGTAGTAGTAACAGCAGTAGTAGTAGTAACAGTAGTAGTAGTAACAGTAGTAGTAGTAACAGTAGTAGTAGTAACAGCAGTAGTAGTAGTAACAGTAGTAGTAGTAACAGCAGTAGCAGTAGTAGTAGTAACAGTAGTAGTAGTAACAGCAGTAGTAGTAGTAGTAGTAACAGCAGTAGCAGTAGCAGTAGTAGTAGTAGTAGTAGTAGTAGTAACAGCAGTAGTAGTAGTAGTAGTAACAGCAGTAGCAGTAGCAGTAGTAGTAGTAGTAGTAGTAGTAGTAGTAACAGCAGTAGTAGTAGTAGTAGTAACAGCAGTAGTAGTAGTAACAGTAGCAGTAGTAGTAGTAACAGTAGTAGCAGTAGCAGTAGTAGTAGTAACAGTAGTAGTAGTAACAACAGTAGTAGTAGTAGTAGTAGTAACAGTAGTAGTAGTAGTAGTAGTAGTAGTAACAGCAGTAGTAGTAGTAACAGTAGCAGTAGTAGTAGTAACAGTAGGCGCTGGTAGCAGTGGTAGTAACAGTAGTAGTAGTAACAGCAGTAGTAGTAGTAACAGCAGTAGTAGTAGTAGTAACAGCAGTAGTAGTAGTAGTAACAACAGTAGCAGTAGCAGTAGTAACAGCAGTAGCAGTAGCGATAGTAACAGCAGTAGCAGTGGTAGTAACAGCAGCGAGCGGTAGCAGTAGTAACAGCAGTAGCAGTAACAGTAGTAACAACAGTAGCAGTAGCAGTAGTAACAGCAGTAGCAGTAGTAACAGCAGTAGCAGTAGCAGTAGTAACAACGGTAGCAGTAGCAGTAGTAACAGCAGTAGCAGTAGCAGTAGTAACAGCGGTAGCAGTAGTAGTAGTAACAGTAGTAGTAGTAACAACAGTAGCGGTAGTAGTAGTAACAGTAGTAGTAGTAACAGCAGTAGCAGTAAGTAGTAGTAACAGTAGTAGTAGTAACAACAGTAGTAGTAGTAGTAGTAACAGCAGTAGTAGTAGTAACAGCAGTAGTAGTAGTAGTAGTAAATACACAACAGTAGTAGTAGTAACAGTAGTAGTAGTAGTAGTAACAGTAGTAGTATTAACAACAGTAATGGTAGTAGTAACAGCAGTAGTAGTAGTAGTAGTAACAACAGTAGTAGTAGTAGTAGTAACAACAGTAGTAGTAGTAGTAGTAACAGCAGTAGTAGTAGTAGTAGTAGTAACAGCAGTAGCAGTAGTAGTAGTAACGGTAGTAGTAGTAACAGTAGTAGTAGTAGTAGTAGTAGTAGTAGTAGTAACAGCAGTAGTAGTAGTAGTAGCAGTAGTAATAGTAGTAACAGTAGTAGTAGTAACAGTAGTAGTAGTTGTAGCAGCAGTAGTAGTAGTAACAGCAGTAGTAGTAGTAACAGTAGTAGTAGTAGTAACAGCAGTAGTAGTAGTAGTAGCAGTAGCATAGTAGTAACAGTAGTAGTAGTAACAGCAGTAGTAGTAGTAGTAGTAACAGCAGTAGTAGTAGTAGTAACAGTAGTAGTAGCAGTAGCAGTAGTAGTAGTAGTAGTAGTAACAGCAGTAGTAGTAGTAGTAGTAACAGTAGTAGTAGTAACAGCAGTAGTAGTAGTAACAGTAGTAGTAGTAACAGTAGTAGTAGTAGCAGTAGTAGTAGTAGCAGTAGTAGTAAGTAGTAACAGTAGTAGTAGTAACAGCAGTAGCAGTAGTAGTAAGTAACAACAGTAGCAGTAGTAGTAGTAACAACAGTAGTAGTAGTAACAGCAGTAGCAGTAGTAGTAGTAGTAGTAGTAACAGCAGTAGCAGTAGTAGTAGTAACAACAGTAGTAGTAGTAACAGTAGTAGTAGTAGTAGTAGTAGTAACAGCAGTAGTAGTAGTAGTAGTAGTAACAGCAGTAGCAGTAGTAGTAGTAACAGTAGTAGTAGTAACAGCAGTAGTAGTAGTAGTAGATAGCAGTAGTAGTAGTAGTAGTAACAGCAGTAGATAGTAACAGCAGTAGTAATAGTAGTGGTAGTAACAGTAGTAGTAGTAGTAACAGTAGTAGTAATAGTAGTGGTAGTAACAGCAGTAGTAGTAGTAACAGTAGTAGTAATAGTAGTGGTAGTAACAGCAGTAGTAGTAGTAACAGTAGTAGTAATAGTAGTGGTAGTAACAGCAGTAGTAGTAGTGGTAACAGCAGTAGTAGTAGCTGTAGTAGTAACAACAGTAGTAGTAGTAGTAGTAGTAGTAACAGTAGTAGTAGTAGTAGTAACAGTAGTAGTAGTAGCAGCAACAGTAGTAGTAGTAGTAACAGTAGTAGTAGTAACAGCAGTAGTAGTAGTAGTAACAGCAGTAGTAGCAACAGTAGTAGTAGTAGTAACAGTAGTAGTAGTAGTAGTAACAGCAGTAGTAGTAGTAGTAACAGCAGTAGTAGTAGTAGTAGCAACAGTAGTAGTAGTAGTAACAGTAGTAGTAGTAGTAGTAGTAACATCAGTAGTAAATAACAGCAGTAGTAGCAACAGTAGTAGTAGTAACAGCAATGTGGTAGTAGTAACAGCAGTAACAGTAGTAGTAATAGTAGCAGTAGTAGTAACAGTAGTAGTAGTAGTGATAGTAACATCAGTAGTATGTAACAGTATTAGTAGTAACAACAGTAGTAGTAGTAACAACAGTAACAGTAGTAGTAGTAGCAGTAGTAGTAGTAACAGTAGTAGTAGTAGTAGTAACAGCAGTAACAGTAGTAGTAGTAGCAGTAGTAGTAACAGTAGTAGTAGTAACAGTAGTAGTAGTAACAGTAGTAGTAAGCTAGTAGCAGTAGTAGTAGTAACAGCAGTAGTAGTAGTAGTAGCAGTAGTAGTAGCAGTAGTAGTAGTAAGTAGTACAGTAGTAGTAGTAACAGCAGTAGCAGTAGTAGTAGTAACAGCAGTAGCAGTAGTAGTAGTAACAACAGTAGTAGTAGTAGTAACAGTAGTAGTAGTAGTAGTAACAGCAGTAGTAGTAGTAGTAGTAGTAGTAGTAACAGCAGTAGTAGTAGTAGTAGTAGCAACAGTAGTAAGTAGTAACAGCAGTAGTAGTAGTAGTAGTAGTAACAGTAGTAGTAGTAGTAGTAGTAGTAACAGCAGTAGTAGTAGTAGTAGTAACAGTAGTAGTAGTAACAGCAGTAGCAGTAGTAGTAGTAACAGTAGTAGTAGTAACAGCAGTAGCAGTAGTAGTAGTAACAGTAGTGAGTAGTAACAACAGTAGTAGTAGTAGTAGTAACAACCCAGTAGTAGTAGTAACAGCAGTAGTAGTAGTAGTAGTAGTAACAACAGTAGTAGTAGTAACAGTAGTAGTAGTAGTAAGTAGTAACAGTAGTAGTAGTAACAACAACAGTAGTAGTAGTAGTAACAGCACTAGTGAGTAGTAGTACAGTAGTAGTGGTAGTAGTAACAACAGTAGCAGTAGTAGTAGTAACAGCAGTAGTAGTAGTAAACAGTAGTAGTAGTAGTAACAGCTGTATTAACAACAGTAGTAGTAGTAGTAACAGCAGTAGTAGTAGTAACAGCAGTAGTAGTAACAGTAGTAACAGCAGTAGCAGTAGTAGTAGTAACAGTAGTAGTAGTTGTAACAGCAGTAGTAGTAGTAACAGTAGTAGTAGTAGTAACAGCAGTAGTAGTAGTAACAGCAGTAGTAGTAGTAGTAGTAACAGTAGTAGTAGTAACAGTAGTAGTAGTAACAACAGTAGTAGTAGTAAGTAACAGCAGTAGCAGTAGTAGTAGTAGTATTAACAGCAGTAGCAGTAGTAGTAGTAACAGTAGTAGTAGTAACAGCAGTAGCAGTAGTAGTAGTAACAGTAGTAGTAGTAACAGTAGTAGTAGTAACAGTAGTAACAGCAGTAACAGTAGTAGTAGTAACAGTAGTAGTAGTAACAGTAGTAGTAACAGTAACAGTAGTAGTAGTAACAGCTGTAGCAGTAGTAGTAGTAACAGTAGTAGTAGTAACAGCAGTAGTAGTAGTAGTAGTAACAGCAGTAGCAGTAGTAGTAGTAGTAACAGCAGTAGCAGTAGTAGTAGTAACAGTAGTAGTAGTAGTAGTAACAACAGTAGCAGTAGCAACAATGGTAGTAGTAATAGTAGTAGTAGTAGTAAGTAACAGCAGTAGTAAGTAGTAACAGCAGTAGCATGCAGTAGTAGTAGTAACAGTAGTAGTAGTAACAACAGTAGTAGCAGTAGTCAGTAGTAACAGTAGTAGTAGTAACAGCAGTAGTAGTAGTAACAGCAGTAGCAGTAGTAGTAGTAACAGTAGTAGTAGTAGTAACAGCAGTAGCAGTAGTAGTAGTAACAGCAGTAGTAACAGTAGTAGTAGTAGTAACAGCAGTAGTAGTAGTAGTAGTAGTAACAGTAGTAGTAGTAGTAGTAACAGCAGTAAAGTAGCAGTAGTAACAGCAGTAATGGTAAGTAACAACAACAGTTCCAGTAACAGTAAATGATGGCACCAGTAGTAGCAGTAGTAGTAGTAGTAGTAGTAGTAACAGTAGTAACAGTAGTAGTAGTAGTAGTAACAACAGTAGCAAGTATTAGTAACAGTAGTAGTAAGTAACAACAGTAACAGTAGCAGTAGTAACAGCAGTGTGATGTAGTAACAGCAGTAGTAGTAGTAGTAGTAACAGTAGTAAGTAGTAACAACAGTAGTAGTAGTAGTAAGTAACAAAGTAGCTAGTAGTAGTAGTAACAGCAGTAAGTAGTAACAACAGTAGTAGTAGTAGTAGTAACAGCAGTAGTAGTAGTAACAGCAGTAGTAGTAGTAGTAGTAGTAGTAGTAACAACAGTAGTAGTAGTAACAGTAGTAGTAGTAGTAGTAGTAACAGTAGTAGTAGTAACAACAGCAGTAGTAGTAGTAGTAACAGCAGTAGTAGTAGTAGTAGTAACAACAGTAGTAGTAGTAGTAGTAACAACAGTAGTAGTAGTAGTAGTAACAGCAGTAGTAGTAGTAGTAGTAGTAACAGCAGTAGCAGTAGTAGTAGTAACAGTAGTAGTAGTAACAACAGTAGTAGTAGTAGTAACAGCAGTAGTAGTAGTAACAGCAGTAGTAGTAGTAGTAGTAGTAGTAACAGCAGTAGCAGTAGTAGTAGTAACAGTAGTAGTAGTAGTAACAGCAGTAGCAGTAGTAGTAGTAGTACAGCAGTAGCAGTAGTAACAACAGTAGTAGTAGTAGTAGTAGTAGCAGTAGTAGTAGTAACAGTAGTAGTAGTAACAACAGTAGTAGTAGTAGTAGTAACAGCAGTAGTAGTAGTAGTAGTAGTAGTACACAGTAGCAGTAGTAGTAGTAACAGTAGTAGTAGTAACAGTAGTTAGTAGTAGTAACAGTAGTAGTAGTAACAACAGTAGTAGTAGTAACAGTAGTAGTAGTAACAGTAGTAAGTAGTAACAGTAGTAGTAGTAACACAGTAGTAGTAGTAACAGTAGTAGTAGTAACAGTAGTAGCAGTAGTAGTAGTAACAGTAGTAGTAGTAACAGTAGTAGTAGTAGTAGTAACAACAGTAGCAGTAGCAGTAGTAGTAGTAGTAGTAGTAGTAGTAGCAGTAGTAGTAGTAGTAGTAGTAACAGCAGTAGCAGTAGTAGTAGTAGTAGTAACAGCAGTAGTAGTAGTAGTAGTAACAGCAGTAGTAGTAAGTAACAGTAGCAGTGGTAGCAGTAGCAGTAGTAGTAGTAACAGTAGTTAGTAACAACAGTAGTAGTAGTAGTAGCAGTAGTAGTAGTAACAGCAGTAGCAGTAGTAGTAGTAGTAGTAACAGCAGTAGTAACAGTAGTAGTAGTAACAGTAGTAGCAGTAGCAGTAGTAGTAGTAACAGTAGTAGTAGTAACAGCAGTAGTAGTAGTAACAGCAGTAGTAGTAGTAGTAGTAGTAACAGCAGTAGTAGTAGTAGTAACAGCAGTAGCAGTAGCAGTAGTAACAGCAGTAGCAGTAGCAGTAGTAACAGCAGTAGCAGTAGCAGTAGTAACAGCAGTAGCAGTAGCAGTAGTAACAGCAGTAGCAGTAGTAACAGCAGTAGCAGTAGCAGTAGTAACAGCAGTAGCAGTAGCAGTAGTAACAGCAGTAGCAGTAGCAGTAGTAACAGCAGTAGCAGTAGTAACAGCAGTAGCAGTAGCAGTAGTAACAGCAGTAGCAGTAGCAGTAGTAACAGCAGTAGCAGTAGCAGTAGTAACAGCAGTAGCAGTAGCAGTAGTAACAGCAGTAGCAGTAGCAGTAGTAACAGCAGTAGTAGTAGTAGTAGTAGTAGTAACAGCAGTAGTAGTAGTAGTAGTAGTAGTAACAGCAGTAGTAGTAGTAGTAACAGCTGTAGTAGTAGTAACAGTAGTAGTAGTAGTAGTAGTAGTAACAGCAGTAGTAGTAGTAGTAGTAGTAGTAGTAACAGCTGTAGTAGTAGTTGTAACTGTAATATCAAGAAGTAACTGTGGTGCACATTGATGTTCTAAACTCATTGGTGTATTTAGGAGGAGGAGGGATGGAGGTAGGGACTCCTCTACGACCTCTCAGCCTACCTCGCCTGGAGAGTCTCTACATTGGAACAGGTCAGTGTGTCTGTGGGACGGAGAGCGTGTAATATATGATGATGATGATGAAGGTGGTCTCTTGGAACAGGTTGTGTGTAATATATGATGATGATGATGATAATGAAGATGGTCAGTCTGTAGGAACAGGTTGTGTGTAATATATGATGATGATGATGAAGGTGGTCTGTCTGTAGGAACAGGTTGTGTGTAATATATGATGATGATGATGAAGGTGGTCTGTCTGTAGGAACAGGTTGTGTGTAATATATGATGATGATGATGATGAAGGTGGTCTGTCTGTAGGAACAGGTTGTGTGTAATATATGATGATGATGATGATGAAGGTGGTCTGTCTGTAGGAACAGGTTGTGTGTAATATATGATGATGATGATGATGATGATAATCTCTATATAGGAACAGTAATGATGTAGAGAGGTGTGTGTAATATATGATGTATAATGATCTCTATATAGGAACAGTAATGATGTAGAGAGGTGTGTGTAATATATGATGTATAATAATCTCTATATAGGAACAGGGGATGTAGAGAGGTGTGTGTAATATATGATGTATAATGATCTCTGTAGGAACAGGGGGTGTAGAGAGGTGTGTGTAATATATGATGTATAATAATCTCTATATAGGAACAGTAATGGTGTAGAGTGTAATGTAATATATGATGTATAATAATCTCTATATAGGAACAGTAATGGTGTAGAGAGGTGTGTGTAATATATGATGTATAATGATCTCTATATAGGAACAGTAATGGTGTAGAGAGGTGTGTGTAATATATGATGTATAATGATCTCTATATAGGAACAGTAATGGTGTAGAGAGGTGTGTGTAATATATGATGTATAATGATCTCTATATAGGAACAGTAATGGTGTAGAGAGGTGTGTGTAATATATGATGTATAATGATCTCTATAGGAACAGGGGATGTAGAGAGGTGTGTGTAATATATGATGTATAATGATCTCTATATAGGAACAGTAATGGTGTAGAGAGGTGTGTGTAATATATGATGTATAATGATCTCTATAGGAACAGGGGATGTAGAGAGGTGTGTGTAATATATGATGTATAATGATCTCTATATAGGAACAGTAATGATGTAGAGAGGTGTGTGTAATATATGATGTATAATGATCTCTATATAGGAACAGTAATAATGTAGAGAGGTGTGTGTAATATATGATGTATAATGATCTCTATATAGGAACAGTAATGATGTAGAGAGGTGTGTGTAATATATGATGTATAATGATCTCTATATAGGAACAGGGGATGTAGAGAGGTGTGTGTAATATATGATGTATAATGATCTCTGTAGGAACAGGGGATGTAGAGAGGTGTGTGTAATATATGATGTATAATGATCTCTATATAGGAACAGTAATGATGTAGAGAGGTGTGTGTAATATATGATGTATAATGATCTCTATATAGGAACAGGGGGATGTAGAGGTGTGTGTAATATATGATGTATAATGATCTCTGTAGGAACAGGGGATGCAGAGAGGTGTGTGTAATATATGATGTATAATCTCTATATAGGAACAGGGGATGTAGAGGTGTGTGTAATATATGATGTATAATGATCTCTGTAGGAACAGGGGATGTAGAGAGTGTGTGTAATATATGATGTATATAATAATCTCTATATAGGAACAGTAATGATGTAGAGAGGTGTGTGTAATATATGATGTATAATGATCTCTGTAGGAACAGGGGATGTAGAGGTGTGTGTAATATATGATGTATAATGATCTAGGAACTGTAATATATGGAACAGTAATGATGTAGAGGTGTGTGTAATATATGATGTATAATGATCTCTGTAGGAACAGGGGATGTAGAGAGGTGTGTGTAATATATGATGTATAATGATCTCTATATAGGAACAGTAATGATGTGGAGAGGTGTGTGTAATATATGATGTATAATGATCTCTATATAGGAACAGGGGATGTAGAGAGGTGTGTGTAATATATGATGTATAATGATCTCTATATAGGAACAGTAATGATGTAGAGAGGTGTGTGTAATATATGATGTATAATGATCTCTGTAGGAACAGGGGATGTAGAGAGGTGTGTGTAATATATGATGTATAATGATCTCTGTAGGAACAGGGGATGTAGAGAGGTGTGTGTATCCCATCTTCGCTGGCTCCAGTCTCTCCCCCACCAGCCTGCTGTCCTCAAACCAGGTGAGGATTAGGGTTGCGAAAGTTTGGTTTTAAAAAATCCCATGATTTCTAGAAATCCTGTTTAGAAGATTCCCAGAATCAGGAAATCCCATATATATATATATATATTTTTTTTTTAGAAAACCTGCTGATGATGATTGTGATGATCATATTATATTAGGATATTATGATTGTGATATTATTATATTATATACAGTGCATTCAGAAAGTATTCAGACCCCTTCTCTTTTTCCAAATGGTTTTACATCACAGCCTTACACACAAAGATTTAAAATCATCATCAATCTACACAATACTCTATAATGACAAACAAAAATATATATATATATTTTTGAAATGTTTGCTAATTTATTAAAAATAAAAACCATCTTATTTAAACGTAAGTATTCAGACCTTTGGCCTGAATGCCAAGCGTCGTGTCTGGAGGAAACCAGGCACCGCTCATCACCCTGGCCAATACCATCCCCTACGGTGAAGCATGGTGGGTGGCAGCATGATGCTATGGGGATTTTTCACCGGCAAGAACTGGGAGACTAGTTAGGCTCGAGGGAAATAAACGGAGCAAAGTACAAGAGAGATCCTTGATGAAAACCTGTTCCAGAGCACTCAGGTCCTCAGACTGGGGTGAAGGTTCACCTTCCAACAGGACAATTACCCGAAACACACAGCCAAGACATTGCAGGAGTGGCTTCCAGAACAAATCTCTGAATGTCCTTGAGTGACCCAGCCAGAGCCAGGATTTGAACCCGATCAAACATCTCTGGGAGACCTGAAAATAGCTGTGCAGCGGTGATCCCCATCCAACCTGACAGAGCTTGAGAGGATCTGCAGAAAGAATGGAAGAAACTGCCCAAATGCAGGTGTGCCAAGCATTGCGTCGTACCCAAGAATACTTGAGGCTGTGTCGCTGCCAAAGGTGCTGAAGTACTGAGTGAGGGTCTGAATACTTATGTAAATGTCATATTTCAGGTTTTATTTATAATACATTTGCAAAAAAAATCTAAACCTGTTTTGCTTTCATTATGGGGGTATTGTGATGTCATTATGGGGTATTGTGATGTCATTATGGGGGTATTGTGATGTCATTATGGGGTGTGTGTGTAGATTGATGAGGGGAAAACTATTTAATCAATTTTAGAATAAGGCTGTAACATCACAAAATGTGGAAAAGTCAAGGGGTCTGAATCTTTCCAATGCTCTATATGTTGTTCATAAATCAAGTCAAATATACATTTTAATTTGTCACATCCCGAATACAACAGGTTACTTACTGCGAAAAGCTTACTTACAAGCCCTTAATAACCAACAATACCGTTTTGGAAAATAAATTATGAAAATATTTACTGAATAAACCAAAGTAACGAGGCTACAGTTGAAGTCGGAGTTTACATACACTGACAGGCTGACCACACCTTGAGCGTTGCAAAATAAATTTAGAAATCTATGTTATTCAATTGTGCACCCACACTGCTTGCGTGCGTCAACGAGCATCTGCGTTGTCAAGGGCTAAAATAGAAGTCCTTTCTATTTCTGACGCAGATCGCGCTGCAAGTCCTGCCTCTCAATCTCCTCATTGGTTATACCCACGTGGGTTATTGAAAGAAGAACCGTGTTGCCGGTCGGGGTATAGTAATACCATGAAAGTTTAGATACCAATCACCATATAAGTTCAAAGATGAAAAGGCCTGGAAGGAGGAGAGATGACTAGAAACGATTCGGGTTGACCGTTTTATGTGTGGATTAATTGTCAGTAGAGGACCTTGTGCATTTCAGGTAAAATAACAACTCAATGTTTATATCAGGACAAATTAGCTAGCAACAGCAAAGCTAACTAAATAAGATAAATTAGCTAGCAACAGCAAGCTAGCTAAATAAGACAAATTAGCTATCAACAGCAAGCTAGCTAAATAAGACAAATTAGCTATCAACAGCAAGCTAGCTAAATAAGACAAATTAGCTAGCAACAGCAAGCTAGCTAAATAAGACAAATTAGCTATCAACAGCAAGCTAGCTAAATAAGACAAATTAGCTA
>NW_026281967.1:0-16431 GCF_023373465.1 Oncorhynchus keta
ACGCCTCCAGTTTGACCTCTGTCATTGCCAACAAAGGGTATATAACAAAGTATTGAGATAAACTTTTGTTATTGACCAAATCCTTATTTTCCAACATATATTTGTAAATAAATTCAATTAAAAATCCTACAATGTGATTTTCTGGATTTTTTTTCTCTCATTTTGTCTGTCATAGTTGAAGTGTACCTAGTGATGAGAAATTACAGGCCTCCTCTCAGTCATTTAAGTGGGAGAACGTGCACAATTGGTGGCTGACTAAATACTTTTGCCCCACTGTACATGTCTTAACAAAATACTCGTCTGAGTGTGCCAGAGTGCAGGATAACTGATGAATTTACAAACGCCAACATCCGTTGAATATGGGCGTGTCAGTAAACGTCAGCAAAAAAGCGTAATTAAATTGCTGCCAAGCAGCACAGTTACAGCACAGTCACCAATGCTCTGGATAACATGAAAACAACCTAACCAGCTCTGCTATGGTGAGTAAAATGGTCAGAGTAAGGTTTTCTCTTATTATGTGTCTGGAAGTAGCTAGCCAATGTTAGCCAGTTAGCTTGGGTGCTTGACTGCCGTTGTGAGGTCAGAACGTAAGAATCAACCCTACTCATCGGCCAGAGCTTCCAGTGTGTGCTCTGAATTTACAAATGGACAATCTGACATTACAGTTACAGTCACCAACACTCTGGATAACATAACAGCCTAACCAGCTCTGCTAGGGAGAGTAATGTTCAGTGAGATGTTCTCTCATTTGTGTCTGGAAGTAGCTAGCAAGTTAGCTTACCTACTTTGAATCTGTGTATAATTAAGGTCTTTACTTACTGGGGTCCTTGCCAGATGTTGTTAGTACAGAACGCTTGGAACAACCCTTAAAGATATGGGTGGGGATAAAACATAAGAGAGTGTGAACAATGCTGAATGACTCTCCAGTAGTAGTGCCAAAACATTCAAAGGCCATTTTCTCAAAAGTGAGTTTACAAGTTTATCAACTTTCAAAGCAAAATTACTTTCCCATTGTTCTCAGCTATAGTGTATGATATACCATTTTGTAGCTCTGAGTTCCTACTTTATCCATGTAAAATAAACAATTTTAATTTTTGCTACATGAGACAGATTGAGCAGGTCTGTCACATATGCACAACATGGTTAGGAGAGGCACTGTAATAATTATTATTATACCAGGAGTTAGAACAGCAGTTGCTTATTGTGTATTCAATAGGATCAGGACTGGGTGTCCCAAATGGCATCTAATTCCCTATTTAATGTACTACTTTTGACTCCTGGTCAAAAGTAATACACTATATAGGAATAGTGTGCTAATCGACACAGCCTGATTGCTGTTGAGGAGCCATAAAATAGATGATCCATAATAAGGAAGTTCTAAAAGTCCAATTATCGTCCTCTCATATCTCAGATACTTAGATTAAAGTCAAACTAGTCAAATTCCCTGTATTTACCTATGAAATCACCATCCTATTTCACTCACCACTCAACACACCTCCACACCTCCACTCACGTATCAGATACCTTACCCATATTACCTTACCCATGTATTACCTACCCTGTTCATATTATGAACATTTACTATTGAGAGATTTATAGAGAGGGCTTTCCTCATAAGCACTGTCTTCAAATCACAATGCTTGTCCTCATGCCAGAAGTCTTGTTCTCACATATCGTCAGGCTTGCCCACATAATCCAAAACTTGTAAAGTATTGTCCACGCAAGGCACAATGCTGGTCTCTATATCAGCCAGGCTGACCAGTTAGAGGGCAGGAGCTGCAGAGAAACCCCTCCCAAAAAAGAAGAGGAGCACTGTGGTGATAAATCCCACGTGAGAGCGATCACCCATCTCCATCTCACCCGCTTGGTTGCTGTAGCGATCTTGGCCCTGGGCGATTTTGATGTTTACCCAGGCAATGAGGATGAGGAGCCCCAAGAAAATGAAGAGGACCCCATTGGTGAAATCGTTCCCCTCGCCATCCTCACCAGTATTCTATGTAGGATATTCTCTGTCACAAATGTTATGAGGGGGAGATGTATGGGTGTGGTGGTTATTGTCTACTCTTTCACACTCCCATGCTAGACTGGCAGGGGAATTTAATTATACGGTACCCCAATTTCTACTATCCATGAGCCTCAAAAATGGGAATATGACAGCTGTCAATGGATAGCAAGGATTGCACTCAAAGTGTGTTGAACTCTATTGTCATGGTATTTTTGTAGTGATGATGTATTTATAGTGATGCAGGCTTGTTAGCTACTAATCATAGGCCCTTGTTTTTTTCCATATATACTGAACAAAATATAAACACAACATGCAACAATTTCAAAGATTTTACTGAGTTACAGTTCATATAACAAAATCAGTCCATTTAAATTAATTAATTAGGCCCTAATCTATGGATTTCACATGACTGAGAATACAGATGCATCTGTTGGGTCACAGATACCTTAAAACAAAGGTAGGGGCGTGTATCAGAAAACAGTCAGTATCTGGTGTGACCACCATTTGCCTCATGCAGCGCAACACATCTACTTTGCATGGAGTTGACCAGGCTGTTAATTGTGGCCTGTGGAATGTTTTCCCACTCTTCTTCAATGGCTGTGCAAAGTTGCTGGTTATTGGATGGAATTAGAACACGCTTGTGTACAGACCTTGCGACATAGGACCGTGCATTATTATGCTGAAACATGAGATGATGATGGTGATGAATGGCACTACAATGGGCCTCAGGATCTCGTCACGGTATCTCTGTGCATTCAAATTGTCATCGATAGAATGCAATTGTGTTCATTGTCCATAGCGCATGCCTACCCATACCATAACCCCACCACCACCATGGAGCACTCTGTTCACAACGTTGACACGACAAACCGCTCACCCACACAACACCATACTGTCCAGTACAGTTGAAACCGGGATTAATCTGTGAAGAGCATACTTTTCCAGAGTGCCAGTGAAGGTGAGCATTTGCCCACTGAAGTTGGTTACACGCTGAACTGCAGTCAGGTCAAGGTCAAGACCTGGTGAGTTAGCAGAAATTATTTGGGTTATGCAAACCCTGGTTTCATCAGCAGGTCTCTGACAATCCCGCAGGTGAAGAACGTGGACTGCCCTGGGCTGGCATGTGGTTACACGTGGTCTGAGTTTGTGAAGTTGGTTGGACGTACTGTCAAATTCTCTAAAACGATGTTGGGCTTTATGATAGAGTAAGCAATAAATTCTCTGATAACAGCTCTGGGTGGATAATTCCTGCAGTCAGCATGCCAATTGTTGACGACACAACATCACTGGGTTCATGGGGACATGAACACCACAGTGAAATAAGAAAATAGGGAGTAGTTGTATTTCATGTCTGTGCATGTCTGTGCTTTTTCTTCAAAAGCTGAAGAATGAAAAATCAGGGGATTTAAACACGGAAGCATCTTACATTTTTCAATTTTGGAGAATTTTCATCAATAAACCAAGAATGGTTTGAATAAATTGTAACATTTCCCAAACTGCTTTTCCCACCTGGTTTCAACATCAAAGCTAATTTGAAATTCAATCTCTGCTTTCTTACACAATTCAATGTCAGGGGTAGCCAGGGGGTGGAGGTGTTGACACAAGGCCTCCTGAAGATTGGTTGCTTGATCAAACTCTGCAAGGATCTCCTCCATTTCCTTCCATGAGGTAGCCCAAGTCCATCAAGGCTTTTTTACACATGGCATGGCTACCTCAATGAATTGGGGAACTTTTAAGCCCTGCAAGTTTGAGATAGGAGCCATGAGTATCATACAGGCTGCTGTGGCGGTGTTGTGAGGAGATTGAATATTCGCCCAGATGATCCTACCACAGACAATTTAAGGTCAGATTAAATAAAAACACAGCACAGATCTTTTTGCATATAATTTGCCGTTCATGTGTTCACATGATTTTGTGGGCTTCTGTTGATTCAGGTCAGCGTTGCCATGTAGAGAGGTCAGGTTCAGGTGCAGCTGTCATTGACAGTCTTCAGTAAGAAAAAGAAAGAAAAGTTTTATACACATTTTGAAATTGTTGAATTGTTAAATTGTTGATTTGTTAAATTGTTGCACTGTAGCCCTCTGTTGGAAGTAGAAGTTCTGAAAGCTCTCAACATGCAAGCTTTTATGTCAGCCCGCTCCCCACACTTACTTTATAAGCTTGACTTATGTGACTGACCTTATGTAGCAAAATTTGAAATTGTGTTTTTCACATTGGATAAGAGTAGAGATTTGTATATCATACACTACAGTTGAGGAACAATGGGAAACTAATTCTGCTTTGAAAATTGATACATTTGTAACCCCACTTTTGATAAAAATGGCCCCTGAATGTTTTGGTACACCTACTGGATTCCTTGTCTACACCCATTCAGATCCGTTCACACCCTCTTAAGCCTTAGCCCCACCCATCTGTTTAAGGATCCACATGTGAGGCCATGCTAAACATAGAGTACGGTAGTGTACTTAACAACCAAAGATTTCAAGACTAAAGGCTGGTTTCTACTGGGGTCTGGTTTTAGGTCTGTAGTCAGTTGTCTCAGTGACATCATGAACATTCTATTGTCATCCGACATCAAACTTGTCATTGTTGTTATGAAAAAGTATAAACACAAAACGACAGGCTGCATGACATCAGCAGTCTGGTGGTCCAACATAGCATAAATGATGTATTTAAACACCAATAAACCCATCCATTTAAAAATGAATTTAGTATATGTCAATATAGCAAATCAGGCAACTAAAAGCAACTTTCTAAACAATGTTTTGGTTCATTTCTAGCTTGTTAGCTAGCTATCTAACGTTAAGCTAGCTGGCTAGACAGCTCAAATAATGACCATATCATAGCTGACGACATCTTAAATTTAGCTCATTTGTAATCATTATTACAGAAAAATAAACTCACAACAAGATCATTATTTACAGGTTAATGGCTAGCTAATTACAGAAAGGTTGTGAGTGTGATGAAATAAAAGCAAGGCCTTCTACTGGAGACAGTAGAAGAAAACAATCCCAAAATCTTCTCTTAACCTATTTTACCCTATTAGAAAATATGGTTTAGTATGAAAACATTGTGCCATTACTACGTGGAATGTTTTTGTGTTCATTGTTTGTTTGTATTTTTAATATATTTGGCAACAAACAAAGTTGCTATCTGTAGATTCAATGTAGTTTTTTGTATGAAATGCATTTAGGAACTTACACTATTTTTGTTTTTAGATGCTAGATAATAAGGAGTCAGACAGATCCACAGAAAGTAAAGACAGTATAGGTTTAAATTAACCTACAATTTGAAATGACTACACTTTTTTGGAGTTAGCATATTCTAAGATGTTTTAAATAAATTAATTTAAAAATCCTTGAACGTCAACTACAGGAAAAGATGTCAACCAAAACACCTGAATTTTTGAACAACAAAGACATCACCAGATTCTACAATGGTCTTCCCTCTGCATTTTTTTTTAACCATTTTGACATACCTTTCCATAGCATGGGCTGCCTCATGCTCAGTTCTCACTCCTTCTGAACAACTCATTCTTGTGCTGATGAAACAGCGTCTTGGTCTTCCACACAAAGAGTTGGCCTTTCGCTTAATTACGGTCTTTGTTAGAATAAATGGTCTTCACACAGTTCGCAATGAGCCAGGTAGCCCAAACTGCTGCATATTCCCTGACTGCTTGCACAGAACGCAAGAGAAGTGATACCATTTCCCTAGATAAAAGAAAGTTATGTTAGCAGGCAACAACAGTGCTTTTTAGGAACTTGTCAATGACCTAAATTGATTGGTCATATATAAGGGAGAGACAATGTAGACACTGTAGACACTAGCCTTTTATACAATGGGTGGGTCTAATCCTGAATGCTGATTGGATAAACCGCATTCCAGCCGGTGTCTATTTCACAAGTTACCCCTGGGTAAATCTATGAAGTTGAAATGCCTATTTACTCTGTTCCATCTGACAGGAAATGTATAAACTGGATCTCCACCATAAAAAGCATCTAGACATTATCTCCCATTTCTTTTAGACTAACATTTGGTTTTCAACAGCAGAGATTTCTATAAACCTTGCTGTCTGTCACTCCAAACTTTCAATATTGTTTAAATATTGAATTGCGATCTCCAACATACATTTACATTTTTTACATTTAGGTCATTTAGCAGACGCTCTTATCCAGAGCGACTTACAAATTGGGATACATACAAAGCGTTTCTCAGTTGACTGACTAAGCGATACTTTGTTGTGAAAAACTAAAATGGATTACTGGAACATTATTTGTATCTTTTCGGCATGACTATGGATGAATGGGAAAATGAGATGGAAATAATACCGGGCAGGCAGATTTGGAGATACTGCATTGAATGACCTAGAGAAAAGCCCCAACGAAAAAACACAGTTAAGAGTACAAACTGGGCTGTGCATTGCAGGGCTGAGAGAACAGAAGAAAAAGAAGAAAAAGTTGTTGACTTCAAAACGGTCACTAAGGAAGAGTTTTTCATGTTCGTGTTCGAGCAGCCGGGGGAACCCACTATGCCCGGTGACATCACTGGAGAAATTCCCGGAGAACGCCCTTGTATTTGATCTCCACCCAAGGAGAGGAGAGTGTATCGGGACTCGATCTGTACATGTCAGAGCCAATGGGGCGTGAACTATCTGGCAGCACTTCTACCCAAGATCTGAAGGGCAGCGGAAACATCTACATACACAAATCACAGCATCAGGACCACGACAGTCCGGAAACTGTCTAATGCTGGTTTAGAAGGGGGCGGCAGCGTAGCCTAGTGGTTAGAACGTTGGACTAGTAACTTGAAGGTTGAAGTTCAAACCCCTGGAGCTGACAAGGTACAAATCGTCGTTCTGCCCCTGAACAGGCAGGTTAACCACTGTTCCCAGGCCGTCATTGAAAATAAGAATATGTTCTTAACTGACTTGCCTGGTTAAATAAAGGTAAAATGTAAAAATAATTCGAGACACCTGAAACCCCACCTCTTTAAGGAATACCTAGGATAGGATAAAGTAATCCTTCTCACCCCCCCTTAAAAGATTTAGATGCACTATTGTAAAAGTGGCTGTTCCACTGGATGTCATAAGGTGAATGCACCAATTTGTAAGTCGCTCTGGATAAGAGCGTCTGCTAAATGACTTAAATGTAAATGTAAATGTAAAAAAAAAAAGTGCGGGAGATTAAATCAGTGAGTGGGCATCGGTGTGAAGGTTCGCTCCATAGGAACACACTGGAGCAACATCCTGACCGAAGTGAACACTGCAGCACCATCAACACCCAAAAGGCTGAAGCAAGGCAGCAGAAGTAGTAGCACAGACTCTGACAGGTATTTTCAACCAATGCACAATCCAGGGAATGTACAGATAAATGTGACGTGCAGTAAGTAGCTATAGTGGTGGTGGATGACAAAAGCTGAACGTAATGGTTTCATTTGGTTTCATTCATGGTTTCATTTTTTTAAATCAGCTCAAATGAATGTCATGGGATTGTCTTGTCTGAACAGTGTCCTGACAAGAGAGCAATTTTTTTTTCTGCAGGCAAAGTCACACATCATAAGCTCATTGTTATGGATGTATTCAAATAAATCTTAGCTGGAAAACAGATGCAAATGCAGCTATTTTGCTATTATTCTGGCAGCACTTTTGAAGTGACTGTTAATTAGCCATAGTTGGCTAGCCTAGCTAACAAGCTACCAGTCAGTATGGCAAAGGAACATTTAGATCAAACGACTGGGTTGTGTCACCCCGCTCTGTCTGTACAGCACTTTGGCAGTAAGAAGGGCGGGAGAAAAGATTGTAGCACTGTCTGTAGCCACTGAGGTCTGGATATTGAAGATATCAGTAATTGATTAAATATATTTTTGTTGACATTTCATTTACAGAAACCTACTACATGGAGTTTCATTAGTCAACATCTTCATGTGGAGCCAACACTACTTTTTTTCACAAGGAACAGCTTTGAATGAAATCTTGTTTTGGTAATATAATTGATACTTTTCTTTATTAAGTTGAGTAGCCTGACTTGTTTGCTACCTTTTTGCATAATTTCTTGGAACCATACATTTTGTCAATTCATAATCGATCCAGGGGCTCCAACAGTTCTCACAGCTGGTGCATGCTTGTCAACAATTGGCAAGTACAAGTGCTCCTCCTTATACATATCAGACCAACATACATTTTTGACATCTTCAACAAAGAGTCCTTAGAAAAGTCTCCACTATAAAGGATGTCATCCTGCTTGCTTAGCGAGTACCGCTTCCCCGATTCAAACCCCGGTTCGACTTGGGACCTCTGCCTTAGTAACACATGACCGTCCTCCTCAAGTGTCTTAGCGATCGCGCCATCTCAAAACGAGCTGCTTCTGGTAATAAGGCACATGGCTCTCCTCTGTTTGTCTCCATCATCTTCGTCATCACTCTCCTCTCCCTCCTCAGGTGCTCCTGTCCCATGTTGTTTTCTCTCAAAGGAGCACTCAAGCCCAGTTTCCACTCACATAAAGGATACTCTGCCGCCACCCTGTGGTGAAGGGTGGAGTTTCATGGTCTAGAACTTAAAATAGCACCAGTTGAGCTACTAGCACAAAAGCTCATATAAATCGCTAAATACGTATATGTAATATCGGCAGATACAAATATTAAACAATACAATGTATGTCCCAACTCTTTTATGCTACCAGGAGCCTGTCTATGAATACCTGAGAATGCAGTTTGTGCAGGAAAGTCATCACAGCTAATATGCACACACTAGGCCTTGAGTGTGCATCAGCAACCACAGTACTTCTTGAAGCCAGATCATGGGTCCCTTCACGCGACGTCCAGCTCAGACAAGAATACTGGTCTCCAGTGTTATCGTACAGTCTACTGGTGAGGCCTGAACACACATTTATCATACCATCTTCTCTTTCCCACTTCCTCTTCTCTCTCATCCTCTCTTTAATCCATCTCTCTCTGACATGCCCTCTCTCTGTTGGCTCTCCTTTAAATTGCCTCTCAGCCTCAATTAAATCTCTCCCCCCTTAAGGTGGGTGTGTCAGGGCAGGAGAGGGTGTTTGCGTTCAGTGTGTCATAGACATGGCAGTCAGGGTGAGCGATGAACAGGACGTTCATGGGTAGCGTAAATGTTTAGACAAAACTGTTGTAGTCAAACCAGGTCTCTAAATAACAAAATAGTTAGGAGCACAATAATATATACTTGTTTTAATTGATTGACTTATAGCATATTGGGCCGACATGAATTCCAGCTCCATTTGAAGCACGTTGTGCTCTAGCCACTAACGTGTAATGTCATCACCGTGCTTCTACACCTTGCTGTTTGGGGTTTTAGGCTGGGTTTCTGTACAGCACTTTGAGATATCAGCTGATGTACGAAGGGCTATATAAAATACATTTGATTTGATTTGATGATCATGTCAACCTAACTAAACCAAACTATTCAAACCAGAAACTCAGTGGAACTGATGCAAGCCCTAGCCGCCCGCCGCCATACACGTTTCGACTGTACAAATGGTGCTACAGAATTACCTGCCAGTGACTGTTGGCCTACCATCTCACAGCCCTCTCTCCAGGACCAACTCTGTAACTTTGTAACACCCCCTTTTTTATTGATTGTCATAGAAACATAAAAACAATAGCTAAATATTCAAAAAAGGTCTGATACATTTACAACATTTTGATTTGCATTAAAAGTAAAGTTATGATTAAAAGAAACAATCAAATCATATGAAATGGATTTAAGTATGTCTCTCATCTCTAGTAGACAGAACAGCGTCTCCTCCTGAGTGGAATAACGGCTGTGTGGTCCCATGGTGTTTGTTTGTACAGATGAATTTGGTACCTTCAGGCATTTGGAAATTTCTCCCAAGGATGAACCAGACTTGTGGAGGTCTACAATTTTGTTTCTGAGGTCTTGGCTGATTTCTTTTGATTTTCCCATGATGTTAAGCAAAGAGGCACTGAGTTTGAAGGTAGGCCTTGAAATATATCCACAGGTACACCTTCAATTGACTCAAGCTGTTTAAAGGCACAGTCAACTTAGTGTATGTAAACTTGTGACCCATTGGAATTGTGATACAGTGAATTATAAGTGAAATAATCTGTCTGTAAACAATTGTTGGAAAAAATGTCTTGTGTCATGCACAAAGCAGTTTGTTAACAAGAAATTTGTGGAGTGGTTGAAACGAGGTTTAATGACTCCAACCTAAGTGTATGTAAACGTTTGACTTCAACTGTATCAGCTTAAGCAAATACAGCTCTTCTTACACACTAATCATTAGATTGTTGGTCTCATTGTCATCTACAACACAGAGTGCTCACAAATGCTGATGTTAAAAATGAAAAATAGAAAGTCACTCTCAGGAAATGCCCAAGATGAATATTTTATAAGAGCTTTTGACTTAAAGTAATGAAGCCCAGTTCATATATAACAGCAGAGATGAAGAGACGAGATACATAGATACATTAGATGTCACGTTCTGACCTTTATTTCCCTTTGTTTTGTCATTATTTAGTATGGTCAGGGCATGAGTTGGGGTGAATGATCTATGTTTGTTTTCTATGATTTTGGGATTTCTATGTTTCGGCCTAGTATGGTTTCTCAATCAGTGGCAGTGTCATTAGTTGTCTCTGATTGAGAATCATGCTGGTAACCTGGGTTTCACTGTTTGTTGTGGGTGTTGTTTCCGTGTCTGTGTTTTCACCATAGTGCTGTTTTCAGTTTAGTTCGTTTCCGTTTATTGTTTTTGTATCAGTTGTGTTCATGAGTATTTCTTATTAAAAGAACCTTGGTCACTTCTTCCACGCTACATATTGTTCACTTCAAGCAGATATTGTGTTGTACAGGCTGACATTTCACATTCTTAAAATAAAGTGGTGATCCTAGCAGCCTAAGACGAGGAACACTACGAGGATTAACTGAAAACTGAGTTTTAAATGTATTTGGCTAAGGTGTATGTAGGCTTCCGACTTCAACTGTATCTATAAATCTTTAGAGTAGTCGGAGATAATAACTTGTTAAATAAGTTTTCCCGTGGTGCCCCAAATTTCTAATGAGTTAGTTGTTACATGATTCATTTAATTCAGTTACAATTAAACATAATTCATTGATTTGATAAATAACAGTCATCACATTAATGATAGTCATGTCATTACACGTGGAATGCATGCAACAAACAGGGTACCCCAATTCACGTGGTATCCAATTGTTTTTAGTAGCTGCTATCTTGTCTCATCGCTACAACTCCCGTATGGGCTCAGGAGAGACGAAGGTTGAAAGTCATGCGTCCTCTGATACACAACCCAACAAAGCCGCACTGCTTCTTAACACAGTGCCACCCAACCCGGAAGCCAGCCACACCAATGTGCCGGAGGAAACACTGTGCACCTGTCAGCCTTGGTTAGCGCGCACTGCGCCCGGCCAGCCACAGGAGTCGCTGGTGCACGATGAGACATGAGATTTCCCTCTGGCCAAACCCTCCTAACCCGGACGGCTAGGGCCAATTGTGCCGTAGCCCCACGGACCTCCGGTCACGGCCGGTTACGGCCAGGCTGGGCGCGAACCGAGTCCTCAGCGCCACCCGGAAGGCCCCAGGTACGCTTTTTAACATGTCAAATAAATATCAGCCGTGGATGCTTTATGTACATCAAAATAACTTAGCTCTCTGCTTGGCTAGCTATCTAGCTGAACACAGAAAGTTAGCGCGTTGTTCTACTTTGATTGGCTAAATGGATCCGTCGTCACAAGACTTTGTCTAAAGTTTTGTTTGAATCATGAATAGTGCATCCTGACTGACACGTAGACTTTCTAGAACTATGACCTGTGACCAAAAAAGCAGGCTACATATGGACAGTACCAAAATAAATGATGTAATGACTCTGCCTCCTCACAGAAAAATATGCAGTGCTGGGAAGATTGTATCCCCCATGTACTTAACATGTTATTAGTTGCAAAGAATAATAATTTAAATTGAAAAATTAAAAGTATTGAATCCGGCATTGTTTTGTGTGTCAAGTTTCATAAACCATGTGCCATGGAATCGGTACATCGAAAATCTCTTCCAAACTATTTTGCAATGTATGTGGCACAGCTGTCAATTTCTTGGTCCTTAAATGAAACTGGTATATATTTTTATTCATCACAATTTTCTTTAACCATTTTTGGTCTTTAATGCAGGGCCACCACTTACCTCTTCCATTTTTTGTGGTAATGCTGCAATTAGTTGGTTATAATTTGGGTAGAGACAGACATTTCCATATGTATGTTTGGCTGCATGTGTGACATGCTCCACCAGTCCTATTTATGATATCATTTTTCAAGATTATACCTTTTCAAATGTTATCAAAAATATATTTTTTTAATCAATTAGTATATTTGATATACTAATATTTGTTAATCTGTTATTTGTTCTATCTTTTCAGGTGGATTAAACTGAAATTGCAACCAACTTTCTAAGGCTTGTTTTTTAAACTATATTTTGGAGATGATTTAGAGTTTAAAAATAACTGAAAGTGAGCAGTTGTAATCTGAATAAAGGGAAAAGGGCCATTCTTTGAACATAGGGTGAGACATTTTTACTTATTTACTAGAGAACCAACTTTTATAACTGATACCTTTAGTGAGAGATCTAATGCTTTAATATGTAATAAGTTCTTCCTCAATTCTATTTGTCATATAAGAGTCCCTTTTAATTTTATCTGGCTTGCCATTTCAAATAAAATTTGAATATTTTTTTTGTTCAGATAGTTTAAACAGCAGGTGTCGGCAAAACATATGCAAATGGGACTATTCAGGCAGGAAGATACCAACAACTACCGGAGTTGTGCCTGCCTACAGGTCTAACCCTCAGTTTTCAATCTTGATGAATAGGCCAATATCCAAGCAAAACTTGGAGTTACCCATTTTCATAGGCTATTTGTATATGACACAACAGACCAAACCCAGTTTTGTCATACATTAAGGCATCTCTGTGTGTATAATGATGTGCACATATTGAGCAGTTTGTGTTAAAGCAGGAAGACTGAAAGAAAAAAATGAATTTCCCAATTTGTTTATTCAATGTTGCCACATAAAAGAGTCATAAAATGGAAATTATTATTTTAATTGAATGGATAACAGGACTCAGATGTAATTGATGCAACTTCATCAAAAGTGCTATTTCCTTCAACTCCACATGATACCTGTTGAATCGTCCCAGCAAACTGTTCTCTTTTGAGTGACATTTCCTTCTAGGACAACATTATGGTCAATTGTGATGGCATGTCGGGAAGCTAGCAACAACCTGTGTTGCCATCTAAATATTTTTGTTAAAATTTGACAATTTAATTGCAATTCATGAATCCCATTATGACATAAAGGTCATTCACACATTCAGTAGACAGTTTATTGGTGCCACCCACGATCACGAACATGATTCTCTCCTACCAGGGCAGTGAGTCAATGGTTTGCTTCTATAAAGAAGGCAGACAGGCATTGAGGCATTCAGTTACTCTTCGATTGAACTTTAGCTTGGGCAAAACAAGTGACCGAAGCAACTTTGAGCGACCGTCGGTGCCAGTCGCGCCGGTTCCAGTATCTCAGAAAAGGCCGGGTTCCACTCCTATCAGCTAAAAATGAGAAAAAATGTATCCAGTGGGCACGTGATCACCAACACTGGACAATTGAAGAGTGGAAAAACATTGCCTGGACCGATGCATCTCGGTTCCTGTTGCATCATTCTGATGGCAGAGTCAGGATTTGGCGTAAGCAGCATGAGTCCATTGCCCAGTCGTGCCTGGTGTCAACAGTACAGGCTGGTGGAGGTGGTGTAATGGTGTGTGGAATGCTTTCCTGGCACACGTTAGTTATCTTGATACCAACTGAGAAACATTTGAACGCCTCACCTTGTCAAATCCATGCCCCAAAGAATTCAAGCTGTTCTGGCGGGAAAGGGGGGTCTGACCCGGTACTAGATGGGTGTACCTAATAAATGGACCATTGATTGTATGTAAGACATTAGATAAAACATGTAATGTAGTGATTCAATAATGTCATCAGCTCACCTCCATGACAAACACCCCACATCTGAATCTGTCCTGTTGTACAGTGTGGTTCATGGTAGCTCCCTTCTACTTAATCCCAGCCATTCACCCTTCCCTGTCAGTTAAGGCTTTGAAGTACTTCGTGTCTTACAGTGCTTTTGGAAACTATTCAGACCTCTTGACTCTTTCCATATTTTGTTATGTTACAGCCTTATTCTAAATGTATTTATTATTTTAAATCCTCAGCAATCTACACACAATACCGCATAATGAAAAAGCAAAAACAGTTTTTTTGGAATTTTCTGCAAATGTATTAAAAATAATAAACAGAGAATTCAAATACTTTGCTATGAGATTCAAAATTGAGCTCAGGTGCATTCTGTTTCCATTAATCATCATTGAGATGTTTATACAACTTGATTGGAGTCCACAAATTGGTGCATTCAGTTTGTTCCACCATTGGGGGCCAGAGCAGCGAACAGTTTTGACTGGGCTGAGCGGGAACTGTACTTCCTCAGTGGTAGGGAGGCGAGCAGGCCAGAGGTGGATGAACGCAGTGCCCTTTGTTTGGGTGTAGGGCCTGATCAGAGCCTGGAGGTACTGAGGTGCCGTTCCCCTCACAGCTCCGTAGGCAAGCACCATGGTCTTGTAGCGGATGCGAGCTTCAACTGGAAGCCAGTGGAGAGAGCGGAGGAGCGGGGTGACGTGGAGAGAACTTGGGAAGGTTGAACACCAGACGGGCTGCGGCGTTCTGGATGAGTTGTAGGGGTTTAATGGCACAGGCAGGGAGCCCAGCCAACAGCGAGTTGCAGTAATCCAGACGGGAGATGACAAGTGCCTGGATTAGGACCTGCGCCGCTTCCTGTGTGAGGCAGGGTCGTACTCTGCGGATGTTGTAGAGCATGAACCTACAGGAACGGGCCACCGCCTTGATGTTAGTTGAGAACGACAGGGTGTTGTCCAGGATCACGCCAAGGTTCTTAGCGCTCTGGGAGGAGGACACAATGGAGTTGTCAACCGTGATGGCGAGATCATGGAACGGGCAGTCCTTCCCCGGGAGGAAGAGCAGCTCCGTCTTGCCGAGGTTCAGCTTGAGGTGGTGATCCGTCATCCACACTGATATGTCTGCCAGACATGCAGAGATGCGATTCGCCACCTGGTCATCAGAAGGGGGAAAGGAGAAGATTAATTGTGTGTCGTCTGCATAGCAATGATAGGAGAGACCATGTGAGGTTATGACAGAGCCAAGTGACTTGGTGTATAGCGAGAATAGGAGAGGGCCTAGAACAGAGCCCTGGGGACACCAGTGGTGAGAGCGCGTGGTGAGGAGACAGATTCTCGCCACGCCACCTGGTAGGAGCGACCTGTCAGGTAGGACGCAATCCAAGCGTGGGCCGCGCCGGAGATGCCCAACTCGGAGAGGGTGGAGAGGAGGATCTGATGGTTCACAGTATCGAAGGCAGCCGATAGGTCTAGAAGGATGAGAGCAGAGGAGAGAGAGTTAGCTTTAGCAGTGCGGAGCGCCTCCGTGATACAGAGAAGAGCAGTCTCAGTTGAATGACTAGTCTTGAAACCTGACTGATTTGGATCAAGAAGGTCATTCTGAGAGAGATAGCGGGAGAGCTGGCCAAGGACGGCACGTTCAAGAGTTTTGGAGAGAAAAGAAAGAAGGGATACTGGTCTGTAGTTGTTGACATCGGAGGGATCGAGTGTAGGTTTTTTCAGAAGGGGTGCAACTCTCGCTCTCTTGAAGACGGAAGGGACGAGCCAGCGGTCAGGGATGAGTTGATGAGCGAGGTGAGGTAAGGGAGAAGGTCTCCGGAAATGGTCTGGAGAAGAGAGGAGGGGATAGGGTCAAGCGGGCAGGTTGTTACGGCCGGCCGTCACAAGACGCGAGATTTCATCTGGAGAGAGAGGGGAGAAAGAGGTCAGAGCATAGGGTAGGGCAGTGTGAGCAGAACTAGCGGTGTCGTTTGACTTAGCAAACGAGGATCGGATGTCATCGACCTTCTTTTCAAAATGGTTGACGAAGTCATCTGCAGAGAGGGAGGAGGGGGGAGGGGGGAGGATTCAGGAGGGAGGAGAAGGTGGCAAAGAGCTTCCTAGGGTTAGAGGCAGATGCTTGGAATTTAGAATGGTAGAAAGTGGCTTTAGCAGCAGAGACAGAGGAGGAAAATGTAGAGAGGAGGGAGTGAAAGGATGCCAGGTCCGCAGGGAGGCGAGTTTTCCTCCATTTCCGCTCGGCTGCCCGGAGCTCCTGTTCTGTGAGCTCGCAATGAGTCGTCGAGCCACGGAGCGGGGAGGGGAGGACCGAGCCGGCCTGGAAGATAGGGGGACATAGAGAGTCAAAGGATGCAGAAAGGGAGGAGAGGAGGGTTGAGGAGGCAGAATCAGGAGATAGGTTGGAGAAGGTT
>NW_026281968.1:0-26241 GCF_023373465.1 Oncorhynchus keta
TATATTATGACAGACCAGCTAGATCTACTGTCTCTATTATATTATGACAGACCAGCTAGATCTACTGTCTCTATTATATTATGACAGACCAGCTGGATATACTGTCTCTATTATAAAATGACAGACCAGGTAGATATATTGTCTCTATTATATTATGACAGAGCAGCTAAATCTACTGTCTCTATGTCTCTATTATGGTATGACAGAGCAGCTAAATCTACTGTCTCTATTGTATTATGACAGACCAGCTAGATCTACTGTCTCTATTGTATTATGACAGACCAGCTAGATCTACTGTCTCTATTATATTATAACAGACCAGCTAGATCTACTGTGTCTATTATATTATGACAGACCAGCTAGATCTACTGTCTCTTCTGTATTATGACAGACCAGGTCGATATACTGTCTCTATTATATTATGACAGACCAGGTCAATATACTGTCTCTATTATATTATGACAGACCAGGTAGATATACTGTCTCTATTATATTATGACAGACCAGCTAGATCTACTGTCTCTATTATAAAATGACAGACCAGGTAGATATACTGTCTCTATTATATTTTGACAGACCAGCTAAATCTACTGTCTCTATTGTATTATGACAGACCAGCTAGATATACTGTCTCTATTGTATTATGCCAGACCAGCTAGATCTACTATCTCTATTATATTATGACAGACCAGCTAGATCTACTATCTCTATTATATTATGACAGACCAGCTAGATCTAGTGTCTCTATTATATTATGTCAGACCAACTAGATCTACTGTCTCTATTATATTTTGACAGACCAGGTAGATCTACTGTCTCCTACAGACCATAGATCTACTGTCTCTATTATATGACAGAACAGCTAGATCTACTGTCCCTATTATACTATGACAGACCAGCTAGATCTACTGTCTCTATTATATTATGACAGACCAGCTAGATCTACTGTCTCTATTATTATATTATGACAGACCAGCTGGATATGACAGACCAGCTAGTCTCTATTATAAAATGACAGACCAGGTAGATATAGTGTCTCTATTATATTATGACAGACCAGCTAAATCTACTGTCTCTATGTCTCTATTATGGTATGACAGACCAGCCAAATCTACGTCATTCTATTACAACAGACCTCTATTATGGTATATTGACAGAGCAGCTAAATCTACTGTCTCTATTGTATTTTATTATGACAGACCAGCTAGATCTACTGTCTCTATTGTATTATGACAGACCAGCTAGATCTACTGTCTCTATTATATTATAACAGACCAGCTAGATCTACTGTGTCTATTATAAATGACAGACCAGCTAGATCTACTGTCTCTTCTGTATTATGACAGACCAGGTCGATATACTGTCTCTATTATATTATGACAGACCAGGTCAATATACTGTCTCTATTATATTATGACAGACCAGGTAGATATACTGTCTCTATTATGACAAATGACAGACCAGGTAGATATACTGTCTCTATTATATTTTGACAGACCAGCTAAATCTACTGTCTCTATTGTATTATGACAGACCAGCTAGATATACTGTCTCTATTGTATTATGCCAGACCAGCTAGATCTACTATCTCTATGTCTTATTATATTATGACAGACCAGCTAGATCTAGTGTCTCTATTATATTATGACAGACCAGCTAGATCTACTGTCTCTATTATATTATGTCAGACCAACTAAATCTACTGTCTCTATTATATTTTGACAGACCAGGTAGATCTACTGTCTCTATTATATTATGACAGACCAGCTAGATCTACTGTCTCTATTATATTTTGACAGACCAGGTAGATCTACTGTCTCTATTATATTATGACAGACCAGCCAGATCTACTGTGTCTATTATATTATGACAGACCAGCTAGATCTACTGTCTCTATTATATTATGACAGACCAGCTAGATCTACTGTCTCTATTATATTATGACAGACCAGCTAGATATACTGTCTCTATTATATTTTGACAGACCAGCTAGATCTACTGTCTCTATTGTATTATGACAGACCAGCTAGATCTACTGTCTCTATTATATTTTTGAAAGACCAGGTAGATCTACTGTCCCTATTATACTATGACAGACCAGCTAGATCTACTGTCTCTATTATATTATGACAGACCAGCTAGATCTAGTGTCTCTATTATATTATGTCAGACCAGCTGAAATGTCTCTACAGACCAGGTAGGTATACTATTATATTTTGACAGACCAGCAGGTAGATCTACTGTCTCTATTATATTATGACAGACCAGCTAGATCTACTGTCTCTATTATATTTTGACAGACCAGGTAAATCTACTGTCCTATTATACTATGACAGACCAGCTAGATCTACTTCTCTATGTCTCTATTATTATAATATGACATTATGACAGACCAGCTAGATCTACTGTCTCTATTGTATTATGACAGACCAGCTAGATCTACTATCTCTATTATATTATGACAGACCAGCTAGATCTAGTGTCTCTATTATATTATGACAGACCAACTAAATCTACTGTCTCTATTATATTTGACAGACCAGGTAGATCTACTGTCTCTATTATATTATGACAGACCAGCCAGATCTACTGTGTCTATTATATTATAACAGACCAGCTAGATCTACTGTGTCTATTATATTATGACAGACCAGCTAGATCTACTGTCTCTATTATATTATGACAGACCAGCTAGATATACTGTCTATTTTATTATGACAGACCAGCTAGATCTACTGTCTCTATTGTATTATGACAGACCAGCTCGATCTACTGTCTCTATTATATTTGACAGACCAGGTAGATATACTGTCCCTATTATACTATGACAGACCAGCTAGATCTATTGTCTCTATTATAATATGACATTATGACAGACCAGCTAGATCTACTGTCTCTATTGTATTATGACAGACCAGGTGAGATATACTGTCTCTATTATATTATGACAGACCAGCTAGATCTAGTGTCTCTATTATATTATGACAGACCAACTAAATCTACTGTCTATTATATTTTGACAGACCAGGTAGATCTACTGTCTCTATTATATTATGACAGACCAGCCAGATCTACTGTGTCTATTATATTACAACAGACCAGCTAGATCTACTGTCCCTATTATATTATGACAGACCAGCTAGATCTACTGTCTATTATATTATGACAGACCAGCTAGATATGCTGTCTATTTTATTATGACAGACCAGCTAGATCTACTGTCTCTATTGTATTATGACAGACCAGCTAGATCTACTGTCTCTCTATTATATTTTGAGAGACCAGGTAGATCTACTGTCCCTATTATACTATGACAGACCAGCTAGATCTACTGTCTCTATTATATTATGACAGACCAGCTAGATCTACTGTCTCTATTATATTATGACAGACCAGCTGGATATACTGGTCTCTATTATAAAATGACAGACCAGGTAGATATATTGTCTCTATTATATTATGACAGACCAGCTAAATCTACTGTCTCTATGTCTCTATTATGGTATGACAGAGCAGCTAAATCTACTGTCTCTATGTCTCTATTATGGTATGACAGAGCAGCTAAATCTACTGTCTCTATTGTATTATGACAGACCAGCTAGATCTACTGTCTCTATTGTATTATGACAGACCAGCTAGATCTACTGTCTCTATTATATTATAACAGACCAGCTAGATCTACTGTGTCTATTATATTATGACAGACCAGCTAGATCTACTGTCTCTTCTGTATTATGACAGACCAGGTCGATATACTGTCTCTATTATATTATGACAGACCAGGTCAATATACTGTCTCTATTATATTATGACAGACCAGGTAGATATACTGTCTCTATTATATTATGACAGACCAGCTAGATCTACTGTCTCTATTATAAAATGACAGACCAGGTAGATATACTGTCTCTATTATATTTTGACAGACCAGCTAAATCTACTGTCTCTATTGTATTATGACAGACCAGCTAGATATACTGTCTCTATTGTATTATGCCAGACCAGCTAGATCTACTATCTCTATTATATTATGACAGACCAGCTAGATCTACTATCTCTATTATATTATGACAGACCAGCTAGATCTAGTGTCTCTATTATATTATGTCAGACCAACTAGATCTACTGTCTCTATTATATTTTGACAGACCAGGTAGATCTACTGTCCCTATTATACTATGACAGAACAGCTAGATCTACTGTCCCTATTATACTATGACAGACCAGCTAGATCTACTGTCTCTATTATATTATGACAGACCAGCTAGATCTACTGTCTCTATTATATTATGACAGACCAGCTGATATACTGTCTCTATTATAAAATGACAGACCAGGTAGATATACTGTCTCTATTATATTATGACAGACCAGCTAAATCTACTGTCTCTATGTCTCTATTATGGTATGACAGAGCAGCTAAATCTACTGTCTCTATGTCTCTATTATGGTATGACAGAGCAGCTAAATCTACTGTCTCTATTGTATTATGACAGACCAGCTAGATCTACTGTCTCTATTGTATTATGACAGACCAGCTAGATCTACTGTCTCTATTATATTATAACAGACCAGCTAGATCTACTGTGTCTATTATATTATGACAGACCAGCTAGATCTACTGTCTCTTCTGTATTATGACAGACCAGGTCGATATACTGTCTCTATTATATTATGACAGACCAGGTCAATATACTGTCTCTATTATATTATGACAGACCAGGTAGATATACTGTCTCTATTATAAAATGACAGACCAGGTAGATATACTGTCTCTATTATATTTTGACAGACCAGCTAAATCTACTGTCTCTATTGTATTATGACAGACCAGCTAGATATACTGTCTCTATTGTATTATGCCAGACCAGCTAGATCTACTATCTCTATTATATTATGACAGACCAGCTAGATCTAGTGTCTCTATTATAGTATGACAGACCAGCTAGATCTAGTGTCTCTATTATATTATGTCAGACCAACTAAATCTACTGTCTCTATTATATTTTGACAGACCAGGTAGATCTACTGTCTCTATTATATTATGACAGACCAGCTAGATCTACTGTCTCTATTATATTTTGACAGACCAGGTAGATCTACTGTCCCTATTATACTATGACAGACCAGCTAGATCTAGTGTCTCTATTATATTATGACAGACCAGCTAGATCTAGTGTCTCTATTATATTATGTCAGACCAACTAAATCTACTGTCTCTATTATATTTTGACAGACCAGGTAGATCTACTGTCTCTATTATATTATGACAGACCAGCTAGATCTACTGTCTCTATTATATTTTGACAGACCAGGTAGATCTACTGTCCCTATTATACTATGACAGACCAGCTAGATCTATTGTCTCTATTATAATATGACATTATGACAGACCAGCTAGATCTACTGTCTCTATTGTATTATGACAGACCAGCTAGATCTACTATCTCTATTATATTATGACAGACCAGCTAGATCTAGTGTCTCTATTATATTATGACAGACCAACTAAATCTACTGTCTCTATTATATTTTGACAGACCAGGTAGATCTACTGTCTCTATTATATTATGACAGACCAGCCAGATCTACTGTGTCTATTATATTATAACAGACCAGCTAGATCTACTGTGTCTATTATATTATGACAGACCAGCTAGATCTACTGTCTATTATATTATGACAGACCAGCTAGATATACTGTCTATTTTATTATGACAGACCAGCTAGATCTACTGTCTCTATTGTATTATGACAGACCAGCTCGATCTACTGTCTCTATTATATTATGAGAGACCAGGTAGATATACCGACTCCATTATAAAATGACAGACCAGCTAGATCTATTCTCGCTATTGTATTATGACAGACCAGCTAGATCAATTGTCTCTATTATAATATGACAGACCAGCGAGATCTACTGTCTCTATTATAATATGACAGACCGGCTAGATCTACTGTCTCTATTATATTATGACAGACCAGCTAGATCTATTGTCTCAATTATAATATGACATTATGACAGACCAGCTAGATCTACTGTCCCTATTATACTATGACAGACCAGCTAGATCTACTGTCTCTATTATATTATGACAGACCAGCTAAATCTACTGTCTCTCTGTCTCTATTATGGTATGACAGAGCAGCTAAATCTACTGTCTCTATGTCTCTATTATGGTATGACAGAGCAACTAAATCTACTGTCTCTATTGTATTATGACAGACCAGCTAGATCTA
Source organism: Oncorhynchus keta (assembly GCF_023373465.1). NCBI lineage: Eukaryota > Metazoa > Chordata > Actinopteri > Salmoniformes > Salmonidae > Oncorhynchus > Oncorhynchus keta. The sequence continues at coordinate 6,241 of NW_026281968.1, forward strand.
CTGTCTCTATTGTATTATGACAGACCAGCTAGATCTACTGTCTCTATTATATTATAACAGACCAGCTAGATCTACTGTGTCTATTATATTATGACAGACCAGCTAGATCTACTGTCTCTTCTGTATTATGACAGACCAGGTCGATATACTGTCTCTATTATATTATGACAGACCAGGTCGATATACTGTCTCTATTATATTATGACAGACCAGGTCGATATACTGTCTCTATTATATTATGACAGACCAGCTAGATCTAGTGTCTCTATTATATTATGACAGACCAACTAAATCTACTGTCTCTATTATATTTTGACAGACCAGGTAGATCTACTGTCTCTATTATATTATGACAGACCAGCTAGATCTACTGTCTCTATTATATTTTGAAAGACCAGGTAGATCTACTGTCCCTATTATACTATGACAGACCAGCTAGATATACTGTCTCTATTATATTATGACAGACCAGCTAGATCTACTGTCTCTATTATATTATGACAGACCAGCTAGATCTACTGTCTCTATTATAAAATGACAGACCAGGTAGGTATACTGTCTCTATTATATTATGACAGACCAGCTAGAGATACTGTCTCTATTATATTATGACAGACCAGCTAGATCTACTGTCTCTATTATAAAATGACAGACCAGGTAGATATACTGTCTCTATTATATTATGACAGACCAGCTAGATCTACTGTCTCTTCTGTATTATGACAGACCAGGTCGATATACTGTCTCTATTATATTATGACAGACCAGGTCGATATACTGTCTCTATTATATTATGACAGACCAGGTCGATATACTGTCTCTATTATATTATGACAGACCAGCTAAATCTACTGTCTCTCTGTCTCTATTATGGTATGACAGAGCAGCTAGATCTACTGTCTCTATTATATTATGACAGACCAGCTAAATCTACTGTCTCTCTGTCTCTATTATGGTATGACAGAGCAGCTAAATCTACTGTCTCTATGTCTCTATTATGGTATGACAGAGCAAATAAATCTACTGTCTCTAGTGTATTATGAGAGAACAGCTAGATCTACAATCTCTAATGTATTATGACAGACCAGCTAGATATACTGTCTCTATTATATTATAACAGACCAGCTAGATCTACTGTGTCTATTATATTATGACAGACCAGCTAGATCTACTGTCTCTTCTGTATTATGACAGACCAGGTCGATATACTGTCTCTATTATATTATGACAGACCAGGTCGATATACTGTCTCTATTATATTATGACAGACCAGGTCGATATACTGTCTCTATTATATTATGACAGACCAGCTAGATCTAGTGTCTCTATTATATTATGACAGACCAACTAAATCTACTGTTTCTATTATATTTTGACAGACCAGGTAGATCTACTGTCTCTATTATATTATGACAGACCAGCTAGATCTACTGTCTCTATTATATTTTGAAAGACCAGGTAGATCTACTGTCCCTATTATACTATGACAGACCAGCTAGATCTACTGTCTCTATTATATTATGACAGACCAGCTAGAGATACTGTCTCTATTATATTATGACAGACCAGCTAGATCTACTGTCTCTATTATAAAAATGACAGACCAGGTAGATATACTGTCTCTATTATATTATGACAGACCAGCTAGATCTACTGTCTCTTCTGTATTATGACAGACCAGGTCGATATACTGTCTCTATTATATTATGACAGACCAGGTCGATATACTGTCTCTATTATATTATGACAGACCAGGTCGATATACTGTCTCTATTATATTATGACAGACCAGGTAGATATACTGTCTCTATTATATTATGACAGACCAGCTAGATCTACTGTCTCTTCTGTATTATGACAGACCAGGTCGATATACTGTCTCTATTATATTATGACAGACCAGGTCGATATACTGTCTCTATTATATTATGACAGACCAGGTAGATATACTGTCTCTATTATATTATGACAGACCAGCTAGATCTACTGTCTCTTCTGTATTATGACAGACCAGGTCGATATACTGTCTCTATTATATTATGACAGACCAGGTCGATATACTGTCTCTATTATATTATGACAGACCAGGTAGATATACTGTCTCTATTATATTATGACAGACCAGCTAGATCTAGTGTCTCTATTATATTATGACAGACCAACTAAATCTACTGCCTCTATTATATTTTGACAGACCAGGTAGATCTACTGTCTCTATTATATTATGACAGACCAGCTAGATCTACTGTCTCTATTATATTTTGACAGACCAGGTAGATCTACTGTCCCTATTATACTATGACAGAACAGCTAGATCTACTGTCTCTATTATATTATGACAGACCAGCTAGATCTACTGTCTCTATTATATTATGACAGACCAGCTAAATCTATTGTCTCTATGTCTCTATTATGGTATGACAGAGCAGCTAAATCTACTGTCTCTATTGTATTATGACAGACCAGCTAGATCTACTGTCTCTATTATATTTTGACAGACCAGGTAGATCTACTGTCTCTATTATATTATGACAGACCAGCTACATCTACTGTCTCTATTATATTTTGACAGACCAGGTAGATCTACTGTCCCTATTATACTATGACAGACCAGCTAGATCTACTGTCTCTATTATATTATGACAGACCAGCTAGATCTACTGTCTCTATTATATTATGACAGACCAGCTGGATATACTGTCTCTATTATAAAATGACAGACCAGGTAGATATACTGTCTCTATTATATTATGACAGACCAGCTAAATCTACTGTCTTTATGTCTCTATTATGGTATGACAGAGCAGCTAAATCTACTGTCTCTATGTCTCTATTATGGTATGACAGAGCAGCTAAATCTACTGTCTCTATTGTATTATGACAGACCAGCTAGATCTACTGTCTCTATTGTATTATGACAGACCAGCTAGATCTACTGTCTCTATTATATTATAACAGACCAGCTAGATCTACTGTCTCTATTATATTTTGACAGACCAGGTAGATCTACTGTCTCTATTATATTATGACAGACCAGCTAGATCTACTGTCTCTATTATATTTTGACAGACCAGGTAGATCTACTGTCCCTATTATACTATGACAGACCAGCTAGATCTACTGTCTCTATTATATTATGACAGACCAGCTAGATCTACTGTCTCTATTATATTATGACAGACCAGCTGGATATACTGTCTCTATTATAAAATGACAGACCAGGTAGATATACTGTCTCTATTATATTATGACAGACCAGCTAAATCTACTGTCTCTATGTCTCTATTATGGTATGACAGAGCAGCTAAATCTACTGTCTCTATGTCTCTATTATGGTATGACAGAGCAGCTAAATCTACTGTCTCTATTGTATTATGACAGACCAGCTAGATCTACTGTCTCTATTGTATTATGACAGACCAGCTAGATCTACTGTCTCTATTATATTATAACAGACCAGCTAGATCTACTGTGTCTATTATATTATGACAGACCAGCTAGATCTACTGTCTCTTCTGTATTATGACAGACCAGGTCGATATACTGTCTCTATTATATTATGACAGACCAGGTCAATATACTGTCTCTATTATATTATGACAGACCAGGTAGATATACTGTCTCTATTATATTATGACAGACCAGCTAGATCTACTGTCTCTATTATAAAATGACAGACCAGGTAGATATACTGTCTCTATTATATTATGACAGACCAGGTCGATATACTGTCTCTATTATATTATGACAGACCAGGTCGATATACTGTCTCTATTATATTATGACAGACCAGGTAGATATACTGTCTCTATTATATTATGACAGACCAGCTAGATCTACTGTCTCTTCTGTATTATGACAGACCAGGTCGATATACTGTATCTATTATATTATGACAGACCAGGTCGATATACTGTCTCTATTATATTATGACAGACCAGGTCGATATACTGTCTCTATTATATTATGACAGACCAGGTAGATATACTGTCTCTATTATATTATGACAGACCAGCTAGATCTACTGTCTCTTCTGTATTATGACAGACCAGGTCGATATACTGTCTCTATTATATTATGACAGACCAGGTCGATATACTGTCTCTATTATATTATGACAGACCAGGTAGATATACTGTCTCTATTATATTATGACAGACCAGCTAGATCTAGTGTCTCTATTATATTATGACAGACCAACTAAATCTACTGCCTCTATTATATTTTGACAGACCAGGTAGATCTACTGTCTCTATTATATTATGACAGACCAGCTAGATCTACTGTCTCTATTATATTTTGACAGACCAGGTAGATCTACTGTCTCTTCTGTATTATGACAGACCAGGTCGATATACTGTCTCTATTATATTATGACAGACCAGGTCGATATACTGTCTCTATTATATTATGACAGACCAGGTCGATATACTGTCTCTATTATATTATGACAGACCAGCTAGATCTAGTGTCTCTATTATATTATGACAGACCAACTAAATCTACTGTCTCTATTATATTTTGACAGACCAGGTAGATCTACTGTCTCTATTATATTATGACAGACCAGCTAGATCTACTGTCTCTATTATATTTTGAAAGACCAGGTAGATCTACTGTCCCTATTATACTATGACAGACCAGCTAGATCTACTGTCTCTATTATATTATGACAGACCAGCTAGAGATACTGTCTCTATTATATTATGACAGACCAGCTAGATCTACTGTCTCTATTATAAAATGACAGACCAGGTAGATATACTGTCTCTATTATATTATGACAGACCAGCTAGATCTACTGTCTCTTCTGTATTATGACAGACCAGGTCGATATACTGTCTCTATTATATTATGACAGACCAGGTCGATATACTGTCTCTATTATATTATGACAGACCAGGTCGATATACTGTCTCTATTATATTATGACAGACCAGGTAGATATACTGTCTCTATTATATTATGACAGACCAGCTAGATCTACTGTCTCTTCTGTATTATGACAGACCAGGTCGATATACTGTCTCTATTATATTATGACAGACCAGGTCGATATACTGTCTCTATTATATTATGACAGACCAGGTAGATATACTGTCTCTATTATATTATGACAGACCAGCTAGATCTACTGTCTCTTCTGTATTATGACAGACCAGGTCGATATACTGTCTCTATTATATTATGACAGACCAGGTCGATATACTGTCTCTATTATATTATGACAGACCAGGTAGATATACTGTCTCTATTATATTATGACAGACCAGCTAGATCTAGTGTCTCTATTATATTATGACAGACCAACTAAATCTACTGCCTCTATTATATTTTGACAGACCAGGTAGATCTACTGTCTCTATTATATTATGACAGACCAGCTAGATCTACTGTCTCTATTATATTTTGACAGACCAGGTAGATCTACTGTCCCTATTATACTATGACAGAACAGCTAGATCTACTGTCTCTATTATATTATGACAGACCAGCTAGATCTACTGTCTCTATTATATTATGACAGACCAGCTAAATCTATTGTCTCTATGTCTCTATTATGGTATGACAGAGCAGCTAAATCTACTGTCTCTATTGTATTATGACAGACCAGCTAGATCTACTGTCTCTATTATATTTTGACAGACCAGGTAGATCTACTGTCTCTATTATATTATGACAGACCAGCTACATCTACTGTCTCTATTATATTTTGACAGACCAGGTAGATCTACTGTCCCTATTATACTATGACAGACCAGCTAGATCTACTGTCTCTATTATATTATGACAGACCAGCTAGATCTACTGTCTCTATTATATTATGACAGACCAGCTGGATATACTGTCTCTATTATAAAATGACAGACCAGGTAGATATACTGTCTCTATTATATTATGACAGACCAGCTAAATCTACTGTCTCTATGTCTCTATTATGGTATGACAGAGCAGCTAAATCTACTGTCTCTATGTCTCTATTATGGTATGACAGAGCAGCTAAATCTACTGTCTCTATTGTATTTTGACAGACCAGGTAGATCTACTGTCTCTATTATATTATGACAGACCAGCTAGATCTACTGTCTCTATTATATTTTGACAGACCAGGTAGATCTACTGTCCCTATTATACTATGACAGACCAGCTAGATCTACTGTCTCTATTATATTATGACAGACCAGCTAGATCTACTGTCTCTATTATATTATGACAGACCAGCTGGATATACTGTCTCTATTATAAAATGACAGACCAGGTAGATATACTGTCTCTATTATATTATGACAGACCAGCTAAATCTACTGTCTCTATGTCTCTATTATGGTATGACAGAGCAGCTAAATCTACTGTCTCTATGTCTCTATTATGGTATGACAGAGCAGCTAAATCTACTGTCTCTATTGTATTATGACAGACCAGCTAGATCTACTGTCTCTATTGTATTATGACAGACCAGCTAGATCTACTGTCTCTATTATATTATAACAGACCAGCTAGATCTACTGTGTCTATTATATTATGACAGACCAGCTAGATCTACTGTCTCTTCTGTATTATGACAGACCAGGTCGATATACTGTCTCTATTATATTATGACAGACCAGGTCAATATACTGTCTCTATTATATTATGACAGACCAGGTAGATATACTGTCTCTATTATATTATGACAGACCAGCTAGATCTACTGTCTCTATTATAAAATGACAGACCAGGTAGATATACTGTCTCTATTATATTATGACAGACCAGGTCGATATACTGTCTCTATTATATTATGACAGACCAGGTCGATATACTGTCTCTATTATATTATGACAGACCAGGTAGATATACTGTCTCTATTATATTATGACAGACCAGCTAGATCTACTGTCTCTTCTGTATTATGACAGACCAGGTCGATATACTGTATCTATTATATTATGACAGACCAGGTCGATATACTGTCTCTATTATATTATGACAGACCAGGTCGATATACTGTCTCTATTATATTATGACAGACCAGGTAGATATACTGTCTCTATTATATTATGACAGACCAGCTAGATCTACTGTCTCTTCTGTATTATGACAGACCAGGTCGATATACTGTCTCTATTATATTATGACAGACCAGGTCGATATACTGTCTCTATTATATTATGACAGACCAGGTAGATATACTGTCTCTATTATATTATGACAGACCAGCTAGATCTAGTGTCTCTATTATATTATGACAGACCAACTAAATCTACTGCCTCTATTATATTTTGACAGACCAGGTAGATCTACTGTCTCTATTATATTATGACAGACCAGCTAGATCTACTGTCTCTATTATATTTTGACAGACCAGGTAGATCTACTGTCTCTTCTGTATTATGACAGACCAGGTCGATATACTGTCTCTATTATATTATGACAGACCAGGTCGATATACTGTCTCTATTATATTATGACAGACCAGGTCGATATACTGTCTCTATTATATTATGACAGACCAGCTAGATCTAGTGTCTCTATTATATTATGACAGACCAACTAAATCTACTGTCTCTATTATATTTTGACAGACCAGGTAGATCTACTGTCTCTATTATATTATGACAGACCAGCTAGATCTACTGTCTCTATTATATTTTGAAAGACCAGGTAGATCTACTGTCCCTATTATACTATGACAGACCAGCTAGATCTACTGTCTCTATTATATTATGACAGACCAGCTAGAGATACTGTCTCTATTATATTATGACAGACCAGCTAGATCTACTGTCTCTATTATAAAATGACAGACCAGGTAGATATACTGTCTCTATTATATTATGACAGACCAGCTAGATCTACTGTCTCTTCTGTATTATGACAGACCAGGTCGATATACTGTCTCTATTATATTATGACAGACCAGGTCGATATACTGTCTCTATTATATTATGACAGACCAGGTCGATATACTGTCTCTATTATATTATGACAGACCAGGTAGATATACTGTCTCTATTATATTATGACAGACCAGCTAGATCTACTGTCTCTTCTGTATTATGACAGACCAGGTCGATATACTGTCTCTATTATATTATGACAGACCAGGTCGATATACTGTCTCTATTATATTATGATAGACCAGGTAGATATACTGTCTCTATTATATTATGACAGACCAGCTAGATCTACTGTCTCTTCTGTATTATGACAGACCAGGTCGATATACTGTCTCTATTATATTATGACAGACCAGGTCGATATACTGTCTCTATTATATTATGACAGACCAGGTAGATATACTGTCTCTATTATATTATGACAGACCAGCTAGATCTAGTGTCTCTATTATATTATGACAGACCAACTAAATCTACTGCCTCTATTATATTTTGACAGACCAGGTAGATCTACTGTCTCTATTATATTATGACAGACCAGCTAGATCTACTGTCTCTATTATATTTTGACAGACCAGGTAGATCTACTGTCCCTATTATACTATGACAGAACAGCTAGATCTACTGTCTCTATTATATTATGACAGACCAGCTAGATCTACTGTCTCTATTATATTATGACAGACCAGCTAAATCTATTGTCTCTATGTCTCTATTATGGTATGACAGAGCAGCTAAATCTACTGTCTCTATTGTATTATGACAGACCAGCTAGATCTACTGTCTCTATTATATTTTGACAGACCAGGTAGATCTACTGTCTCTATTATATTATGACAGACCAGCTACATCTACTGTCTCTATTATATTTTGACAGACCAGGTAGATCTACTGTCCCTATTATACTATGACAGACCAGCTAGATCTACTGTCTCTATTATATTATGACAGACCAGCTAGATCTACTGTCTCTATTATATTATGACAGACCAGCTGGATATACTGTCTCTATTATAAAATGACAGACCAGGTAGATATACTGTCTCTATTATATTATGACAGACCAGCTAAATCTACTGTCTTTATGTCTCTATTATGGTATGACAGAGCAGCTAAATCTACTGTCTCTATGTCTCTATTATGGTATGACAGAGCAGCTAAATCTACTGTCTCTATTGTATTATGACAGACCAGCTAGATCTACTGTCTCTATTGTATTATGACAGACCAGCTAGATCTACTGTCTCTATTATATTATAACAGACCAGCTAGATCTACTGTCTCTATTATATTTTGACAGACCAGGTAGATCTACTGTCTCTATTATATTATGACAGACCAGCTAGATCTACTGTCTCTATTATATTTTGACAGACCAGGTAGATCTACTGTCCCTATTATACTATGACAGACCAGCTAGATCTACTGTCTCTATTATATTATGACAGACCAGCTAGATCTACTGTCTCTATTATATTATGACAGACCAGCTGGATATACTGTCTCTATTATAAAATGACAGACCAGGTAGATATACTGTCTCTATTATATTATGACAGACCAGCTAAATCTACTGTCTCTATGTCTCTATTATGGTATGACAGAGCAGCTAAATCTACTGTCTCTATGTCTCTATTATGGTATGACAGAGCAGCTAAATCTACTGTCTCTATTGTATTATGACAGACCAGCTAGATCTACTGTCTCTATTGTATTATGACAGACCAGCTAGATCTACTGTCTCTATTATATTATAACAGACCAGCTAGATCTACTGTGTCTATTATATTATGACAGACCAGCTAGATCTACTGTCTCTTCTGTATTATGACAGACCAGGTCGATATACTGTCTCTATTATATTATGACAGACCAGGTCAATATACTGTCTCTATTATATTATGACAGACCAGGTAGATATACTGTCTCTATTATATTATGACAGACCAGCTAGATCTACTGTCTCTATTATAAAATGACAGACCAGGTAGATATACTGTCTCTATTATATTATGACAGACCAGGTCGATATACTGTCTCTATTATATTATGACAGACCAGGTCGATATACTGTCTCTATTATATTATGACAGACCAGGTAGATATACTGTCTCTATTATATTATGACAGACCAGCTAGATCTACTGTCTCTTCTGTATTATGACAGACCAGGTCGATATACTGTATCTATTATATTATGACAGACCAGGTCGATATACTGTCTCTATTATATTATGACAGACCAGGTCGATATACTGTCTCTATTATATTATGACAGACCAGGTAGATATACTGTCTCTATTATATTATGACAGACCAGCTAGATCTACTGTCTCTTCTGTATTATGACAGACCAGGTCGATATACTGTCTCTATTATATTATGACAGACCAGGTCGATATACTGTCTCTATTATATTATGACAGACCAGGTAGATATACTGTCTCTATTATATTATGACAGACCAGCTAGATCTAGTGTCTCTATTATATTATGACAGACCAACTAAATCTACTGCCTCTATTATATTTTGACAGACCAGGTAGATCTACTGTCTCTATTATATTATGACAGACCAGCTAGATCTACTGTCTCTATTATATTTTGACAGACCAGGTAGATCTACTGTCCCTATTATACTATGACAGAACAGCTAGATCTACTGTCTCTATTATATTATGACAGACCAGCTAGATCTACTGTCTCTATTATATTATGACAGACCAGCTAAATCTATTGTCTCTATGTCTCTACTATGGTATGACAGAGCAGCTAAATCTACTGTCTCTATTGTATTATGACAGACCAGCTAGATCTACTGTCTCTATTATATTTTGACAGACCAGGTAGATCTACTGTCTCTATTATATTATGACAGACCAGCTAGATCTACTGTCTCTATTATATTTTGACAGACCAGGTAGATCTACTGTCCCTATTATACTATGACAGACCAGCTAGATCTACTGTCTCTATTATATTATGACAGACCAGCTAGATCTACTGTCTCTATTATATTATGACAGACCAGCTGGATATACTGTCTCTATTATAAAATGACAGACCAGGTAGATATACTGTCTCTATTATATTATGACAGACCAGCTAAATCTACTGTCTTTATGTCTCTATTATGGTATGACAGAGCAGCTAAATCTACTGTCTCTATGTCTCTTTTATGGTATGACAGAGCAGCTAAATCTACTGTCTCTATTGTATTATGACAGACCAGCTAGATCTACTGTCTCTATTATATTTTGACAGACCAGGTAGATCTACTGTCTCTATTATATTATGACAGACCAGCTAGATCTACTGTCTCTATTATATTTTGACAGACCAGGTAGATCTACTGTCCCTATTATACTATGACAGACCAGCTAGATCTACTGTCTCTATTATATTATGACAGACCAGCTAGATCTACTGTCTCTATTATATTATGACAGACCAGCTGGATATACTGTCTCTATTATAAAATGACAGACCAGGTAGATATACTGTCTCTATTATATTATGACAGACCAGCTAAATCTACTGTCTTTATGTCTCTATTATGGTATGACAGAGCAGCTAAATCTACTGTCTCTATGTCTCTATTATGGTATGACAGAGCAGCTAAATCTACTGTCTCTATTGTATTATGACAGACCAGCTAGATCTACTGTCTCTATTGCATTATGACAGACCAGCTAGATCTACTGTCTCTATTATATTATAACAGACCAGCTAGATCTACTGTCTCTATTATATTTTGACAGACCAGGTAGATCTACTGTCTCTATTATATTATGACAGACCAGCTAGATCTACTGTCTCTATTATATTTTGACAGACCAGGTAGATCTACTGTCCCTATTATACTATGACAGACCAGCTAGATCTACTGTCTCTTCTGTATTATGACAGACCAGGTCGATATACTGTCTCTATTATATTATGACAGACCAGGTAAATATACTGTCTCTATTATATTATGACAGACCAGGTCGATATACTGTCTCTATTATATTATGACAGACCAGGTAGATATACTGTCTCTATTATATTATGACAGACCAGCTAGATCTACTGTCTCTTCTGTATTATGACAGACCAGGTCGATCTACTGTCTCTATTATATTTTGACAGACCAGGTAGATCTACTGTCTCTATTATATTATGACAGACCAGCTAGATCTACTGTCTCTATTATATTTTGACAGACCAGGTAGATCTACTGTCCCTATTATACTATGACAGACCAGCTAGATCTACTGTCTCTTCTGTATTATGACAGACCAGGTCGATATACTGTCTCTATTATATTATGACAGACCAGGTCGATATACTGTCTCTATTATATTATGACAGACCAGGTAGATATACTGTCTCTATTATATTATGACAGACCAGTTAGATATAGTGTCTCTATTATATTATGACAGACCAGCTAGATCTACTGTCTCTTCTGTATTATGACAGACCAGGTCGATATACTGTCTCTATTATATTATGACAGACCAGGTCGATATACTGTCTCTATTATATTATGACAGACCAGGTAGATATACTGTCTCTATTATATTATGACAGACCAGCTAGATCTACTGTCTCTTCTGTATTATGACAGACCAGGTCGATATACTGTCTCTATTATATTATGACAGACCAGGTCGATATACTGTCTCTATTATATTATGACAGACCAGGTAGATATACTGTCTCTATTATATTATGACAGACCAGCTAGATCTAGTGTCTCTATTATATTATGACAGACCAACTAAATCTACTGCCTCTATTATATTTTGACAGACCAGGTAGATCTACTGTCTCTATTATATTATGACAGACCAGCTAGATCTACTGTCTCTATTATATTTTGACAGACCAGGTAGATCTACTGTCCCTATTATACTATGACAGAACAGCTAGATCTACTGTCTCTATTATATTATGACAGACCAGCTAGATCTACTGTCTCTATTATATTATGACAGACCAGCTAAATCTATTGTCTCTATGTCTCTATTATGGTATGACAGAGCAGCTAAATCTACTGTCTCTATTGTATTATGACAGACCAGCTAGATCTACTGTCTCTATTATATTTTGACAGACCAGGTAGATCTACTGTCTCTATTATATTATGACAGACCAGCTAGATCTACTGTCTCTATTATATTTTGACAGACCAGGTAGATCTACTGTCCCTATTATACTATGACAGACCAGCTAGATCTACTGTCTCTATTATATTATGACAGACCAGCTAGATCTACTGTCTCTATTATATTATGACAGACCAGCTGGATATACTGTCTCTATTATAAAATGACAGACCAGGTAGATATACTGTCTCTATTATATTATGACAGACCAGCTAAATCTACTGTCTTTATGTCTCTATTATGGTATGACAGAGCAGCTAAATCTACTGTCTCTATGTCTCTATTATGGTATGACAGAGCAGCTAAATCTACTGTCTCTATTGTATTATGACAGACCAGCTAGATCTACTGTCTCTATTGTATTATGACAGACCAGCTAGATCTACTGTCTCTATTATATTATAACAGACCAGCTAGATCTACTGTCTCTATTATATTTTGACAGACCAGGTAGATCTACTGTCTCTATTATATTTTGACAGACCAGGTAGATCTACTGTCCCTATTATACTATGACAGACCAGCTAGATCTACTGTCTCTATTATATTATGACAGACCAGCTAGATCTACTGTCTCTATTATATTATGACAGACCAGCTGGATATACTGTCTCTATTATAAAATGACAGACCAGGTAGATATACTGTCTCTATTATATTATGACAGACCAGCTAAATCTACTGTCTCTATGTCTCTATTATGGTATGACAGAGCAGCTAAATCTACTGTCTCTATGTCTCTATTATGGTATGACAGAGCAGCTAAATCTACTGTCTCTATTGTATTATGACAGACCAGCTAGATCTACTGTCTCTATTGTATTATGACAGACCAGCTAGATCTACTGTCTCTATTATATTATAACAGACCAGCTAGATCTACTGTGTCTATTATATTATGACAGACCAGCTAGATCTACTGTCTCTTATGTATTATGACAGACCAGGTCGATATACTGTCTCTATTATATTATGACAGACCAGGTCAATATACTGTCTCTATTATATTATGACAGACCAGGTAGATATACTGTCTCTATTATATTATGACAGACCAGCTAGATCTACTGTCTCTATTATAAAATGACAGACCAGGTAGATATACTGTCTCTATTATATTTTGACAGACCAGCTAAATCTACTGTCTCTTCTGTATTATGACAGACCAGCTAGATATACTGTCTCTATTGTATTATGACAGACCAGCTAGATCTACTGTCTCTTCTGTATTATGACAGACAAGGTCGATATACTGTCTCTATTATATTATGACAGACCAGGTCGATATACTGTCTCTATTATATTATGACAGACCAGGTAGATATACTGTCTCTATTATATTATGACAGACCAGCTAGATCTACTGTCTCTTCTGTATTATGACAGACCAGGTCGATATACTGTCTCTATTATATTATGACAGACCAGGTCGATATACTGTCTCTATTATATTATGACAGACCAGCTAGATCTAGTGTCTCTATTATATTATGACAGACCAACTAAATCTACTGTCTCTATTATATTTTGACAGACCAGGTAGATCTACTGTCTCTATTATATTATGACAGACCAGCTAGATCTACTGTCTCTTCTGTATTATGACAGACCAGGTCGATATACTGTCTCTATTATATTATGACAGACCAGGTCGATATACTGTCTCTATTATATTATGACAGACCAGGTCGATATACTGTCTCTATTATATTATGACAGACCAGCTAGATCTAGTGTCTCTATTATATTATGACAGACCAACTAAATCTACTGTCTCTATTATATTTTGACAGACCAGGTAGATCTACTGTCTCTATTATATTATGACAGACCAGCTAGATCTACTGTCTCTTCTGTATTATGACAGACCAGGTCGATATACTGTCTCTATTATATTATGACAGACCAGGTCGATATACTGTCTCTATTATATTATGACAGACCAGCTAGATCTACTGTCTCTTCTGTATTATGACAGACCAGGTCGATATACTGTCTCTATTATATTATGACAGACCAGGTCGATATACTGTCTCTATTATATTATGACAGACCAGGTAGATATACTGTCTCTATTATATTATGACAGACCAGCTAGATCTAGTGTCTCTATTATATTATGACAGACCAACTAAATCTACTGCCTCTATTATATTTTGACAGACCAGGTAGATCTACTGTCTCTATTATATTATGACAGACCAGCTAGATCTACTGTCTCTATTATATTTTGACAGACCAGGTAGATCTACTGTCCCTATTATACTATGACAGAACAGCTAGATCTACTGTCTCTATTATATTATGACAGACCAGCTAGATCTACTGTCTCTATTATATTATGACAGACCAGCTACATCTACTGTCTCTATGTCTCTATTATGGTATGACAGAGCAGCTAAATCTACTGTCTCTATTGTATTATGACAGACCAGCTAGATCTACTGTCTCTATTGTATTATCACAGACCAGCTAGATCTACTGTCTCTATTATATTTTGACAGACCAGGTAGATCTACTGTCTCTATTATATTATGACAGACCAGCTAGATCTACTGTCTCTATTATATTTTGACAGACCAGGTAGATCTACTGTCCCTATTATACTATGACAGACCAGCTAGATCTACTGTCTCTATTATATTATGACAGACCAGCTAGATCTACTGTCTCTATTATATTATGACAGACCAGCTGGATATACTGTCTCTATTATAAAATGACAGACCAGGTAGATATACTGTCTCTATTATATTTTGACAGACCAGGTAGATCTACTGTCTCTATTATATTATGACAGACCAGCTAGATCTACTGTCTCTATTATATTTTGACAGACCAGGTAGATCTACTGTCCCTATTATACTATGACAGACCAGCTAGATCTACTGTCTCTATTATATTATGACAGACCAGCTAGATCTACTGTCTCTATTATATTATGACAGACCAGCTGGATATACTGTCTCTATTATAAAATGACAGACCAGGTAGATATACTGTCTCTATTATATTATGACAGACCAGCTAAATCTACTGTCTCTATGTCTCTATTATGGTATGACAGAGCAGCTAAATCTACTGTCTCTATGTCTCTATTATGGTATGACAGAGCAGCTAAATCTACTGTCTCTATTGTATTATGACAGACCAGCTAGATCTACTGTCTCTATTGTATTATGACAGACCAGCTAGATCTACTGTCTCTATCATATTATAACAGACCAGCTAGATCTACTGTGTCTATTATATTATGACAGACCAGCTAGATCTACTGTCTCTTCTGTATTATGACAGACCAGGTCGATATACTGTCTCTATTATATTATGACAGACCAGGTCGATATACTGTCTCTATTATATTATGACAGACCAGGTAGATATACTGTCTCTATTATATTATGACAGACCAGCTAGATCTACTGTCTCTACTATAAAATGACAGACCAGGTAGATATACTGTCTCTATTATATTATGACAGACCAGCTAAATCTACTGTCTCTATTGTATTATGACAGACCAGCTAGATATACTGTCTCTATTGTATTATGACAGACCAGCTAGATCTACTGTCTCTTCTGTATTATGACAGACCAGGTCGATATACTGTCTCTATTATATTATGACAGACCAGGTCGATATACTGTCTCTATTATATTATGACAGACCAGGTAGATATACTGTCTCTATTATATTATGACAGACCAGCTAGATCTACTGTCTCTTCTGTATTATGACAGACCAGGTCGATATACTGTCTCTATTATATTATGACAGACCAGGTCGATATACTGTCTCTATTATATTATGACAGACCAGGTAGATATACTGTCTCTATTATATTATGACAGACCAGCTAGATCTAGTGTCTCTATTATATTATGACAGACCAACTAAATCTACTGTCTCTATTATATTTTGACAGACCAGGTAGATCTACTGTCTCTATTATATTATGACAGACCAGCTAGATCTACTGTCTCTATTATATTTTGACAGACCAGGTAGATCTACTGTCCCTATTATACTATGACAGAACAGCTAGATCTACTGTCTCTATGTCTCTATTATGGTATGACAGAGCAGCTAAATCTACTGTCTCTATTGTATTATGACAGACCAGCTAGATCTACTGTCTCTATTGTATTATCACAGACCAGCTATATCTACTGTCTCTATTATATTTTGACAGACCAGGTAGATCTACTGTCTCTATTATATTATGACAGACCAGCTAGATCTACTGTCTCTATTATATTATGACAGACCAGCTAGATCTACTGTCTCTATTATATTATGACAGACCAGCTAAATCTACTGTCTCTATGTCTCTATTATGGTATGACAGAGCAGCTAAATCTACTGTCTCTATGTCTCTATTATGGTATGACAGAGCAGCTAAATCTACTGTCTCTATTGTATTATGACAGACCAGCTAGATCTACTGACTCTATTGTATTATGACAGACCAGCTAGATCTACTGTCTCTATTATATTATAACAGACCAGCTAGATATACTGTGTCTATTATATTATGACAGACCAGCTAGATCTACTGTCTCTTCTGTATTATGACAGACCAGGTCGATATACTGTCTGTATTATATTATGACAGACCATGTAGATATACTGTCTCTATTATATTATGACAGACCAGCTAGATCTAGTGTCTCTATTATATTATGACAGACCAACTAAATCTACTGTCTCTATTATATTTTGACAGACCAGGTAGATCTACTGTCTCTATTATATTATGACAGACCAGCTAGATCTACTGTCTCTATTATATTTTGACAGACCAGGTAGATCTACTGTCCCTATTATACTATGACAGACCAGCTAGATCTACTGTCTCTATTATATTATGACAGACCAGCTAGATCTACTGTCTCTATTATAAAATGACAGACCAGGTAGATATACTGTCTCTATTATATTATGACAGACCAGCTAGATCTACTGTCTCTATTATATTATGACAGACCAGCTAGATCTACTGTCTCTATTATAAAATGACAGACCAGGTAGATATACTGTCTCTATTATATTATGACAGACCAGCTAAATCTACTGTCTCTATTGTATTATGACAGACCAGCTAGATCTACTGTCTCTATTGTATTATGACAGACCAGCTAGATCTACTGTCTCTTCTGTATTATGACAGACCAGGTCGATATACTGTCTCTATTATATTATGACAGACCAGGTCGATATACTGTCTCTATTATATTATGACAGACCAGGTAGATATACTGTCTCTATTATATTATGACAGACCAGCTAGATCTACTGTCTCTTCTGTATTATGACAGACCAGGTCGATATACTGTCTCTATTATATTATGACAGACCAGGTCGATATACTGTCTCTATTATATTATGACAGACCAGGTAGATATACTGTCTCTATTATATTATGACAGACCAGCTAGATCTAGTGTCTCTATTATATTATGACAGACCAACTAAATCTACTATCTCTATTATATTTTGACAGACCAGGTAGATCTACTGTCTCTATTATATTATGACAGACCAGCTAGATCTACTGTCTCTATTATATTTTGACAGACCAGGTAGATCTACTGTCCCTATTATACTATGACAGAACAGCTAGATCTACTGTCTCTATGTCTCTATTATGGTATGACAGAGCAGCTAAATCTACTGTCTCTATTGTATTATGACAGACCAGCTAGATCTACTGTCTCTATTGTATTATCACAGACCAGCTATATCTACTGTCTCTATTATATTTTGACAGACCAGGTAGATCTACTGTCTCTATTATATTATGACAGACCAGCTAGATCTACTGTCTCTATTATATTATGACAGACCAGCTAGATCTACTGTCTCTATTATATTATGACAGACCAGCTAAATCTACTGTCTCTATGTCTCTATTATGGTATGACAGAGCAGCTAAATCTACTGTCTCTATGTCTCTATTATGGTATGACAGAGCAGCTAAATCTACTGTCTCTATTGTATTATGACAGACCAGCTAGATCTACTGACTCTATTGTATTATGACAGACCAGCTAGATCTACTGTCTCTATTATATTATAACAGACCAGCTAGATATACTGTGTCTATTATATTATGACAGACCAGCTAGATCTACTGTCTCTTCTGTATTATGACAGACCAGGTCGATATACTGTCTCTATTATATTATGACAGACCAGGTAGATATACTGTCTCTAATATATTATGACAGTATGACAGACCAACTAAATCTACTGTCTCTATTATATTTTGACAGACCAGGTAGATCTACTGTCTCTATTATATTATGACAGACCAGCTAGATCTACTGTCTCTATTATATTTTGACAGACCAGGTAGATCTACTGTCCCTATTATACTATGACAGACCAGCTAGATCTACTGTCTCTATTATATTATGACAGACCAGCTAGATCTACTGTCTCTATTATAAAATGACAGACCAGGTAGATATACTGTCTCTATTATATTATGACAGACCAGCTAGATCTACTGTCTCTATTATATTATGACAGACCAGCTAGATCTACTGTCTCTATTATAAAATGACAGACCAGGTAGATATACTGTCTCTATTATATTATGACAGACCAGCTAAATCTACTGTCTCTATTGTATTATGACAGACCAGCTAGATCTACTGTCTCTATTGTATTATGACAGACCAGCTAGATCTACTGTCTCTTCTGTATTATGACAGACCAGGTCGATATACTGTCTCTATTATATTATGACAGACCAGCTAGATCTACTGTCTCTATTATATTATGACAGACCAGCTAGATCTACTGTCTCTATTATATTATGACAGACCAGCTAAATCTACTGTCTCTATGTCTCTATTATGGTATGACAGAGCAGCTAAATCTACTGTCTCTATGTCTCTATTATGGTATGACAGAGCAGCTAAATCTACTGTCTCTATTGTATTATGACAGACCAGCTAGA
>NW_026281969.1:0-9563 GCF_023373465.1 Oncorhynchus keta
CTAATTAGTCTATGGCTGCCTGAGGCGGTTCTCAATCAGAGTCAGGTGATTTATCGTTGTCTCTGATTGGGAACCATATTTAGGCAGCCATATTCTGTGAGTGTTTTCGTGGGTGATTGTTCCTGTCTCTGAGTAGTTTCACCAGATAGGCTCGGTCACTTTGGTTTTTCTTTTTACTTGTTTTGGAAGAGAAGACATACGGTCGGTCCCTGGGATTGGGCTGGCCAACACGATTCGGTTTGCTTGGAAGGAAAAGGAGTTGGAGCCTTTAGGACGGGAATCTTTTGGAAGGATAATATTGATGGGGATTCTAAAGCTGACGGTGAAGGACATGTTTTGTTTCCAAGGCAACTCGTTGGAGGGAGCATACGACGTGGCACTATATACAGAGGAAAAACACGATGATATCCTGAGAAGGGCAAAAGCAGTGGGAGGTGAGAGGCCGATGTGCCACTATGAAATAACAAGCCTGGCGAAGAATAACTTTAGGGTTGTAACTGTCAACATTCACAACCCTTACATTAGGATGAAGAGGTGAGGGCTTTTCTGGGGAGATACATGGATAACGTCTCCTCAGCAAGGCACCTCAAAGACTCCCTTGGGTTTTGGAATGGGAGGAGAGGCTTCCAGGCCCTCCTCAGAGAGGACCCAAAGGGACATGGTGGCTACCTCCATCCTCCTGCTATGTTCTCCCTAGGGGCTGACAGGGGACGTTGTTTTATGCACGTCAGCCCCATTTGCAGGCGCTGTATGGCCTATGGTCACATATTCGCCTCGTGCAGTACAGAAAATGCAGATTTTGTGGATCTGAGAACACGAGGCGAGGATTGTGACAAGCCTAAGGCGTGCCATGGGTGTGGCTCGTCAGCACACCTGTGGCGAGGGTTGCCCGGCCCGTCAGAGGTCATATGCGTCTGCGGCTGGGGGGGGAGCAGGGGCGGGGGATGGGGGAAGAAGAGGAGGGGAAGGAAGCACGCCTCATGACCAGAGTTCAGGTCCAGAGGGGAAGGCCACAAGGAAGTAGGAGGAGCAAGAAGCGGCGGGTGGAAGAGAGAAGGAAACGGAAGGCACGGGAGTAGGAGAACCAGGAAAAGCGGTGGAAGAAGGCAACCGAGTGGAGGAGCATGAGAGAGAAGAAAGCGAGGGATGAGTGGTGGAGAAGGAGACGGTGGAAGAGCAAGTGGACTGGGGGGAAAGTGCCCTGGTGGAAGAGATGAGGGGTATGGTGGAGGAGCTGGCGGGGGGGAGGTGGTATCTCTCCACTGCCGCCATCACCAAAAGAAGAGAATGAAGAGGAGGGTGCGATTGGCCGACAGTGAGAGGGAGGGGATGGCCAAGAGAGTGATGGGGGTGGGAGAAACTTCTGGGTTGCTGCTGGTTTCCCCAGGCCCTCAACTTCTGTTGGGTGGGGACACACCGAACAAGACTCAGGACTGGGTACAGGAGGAGGTGGGGAGTTTTTTGTTTGGGGACTCAGCCTCCCCGATTTTTTTTCCAAACCAGCTGCAACACTGGGGAGGGGGAGGATTGTGGGGGTAGACCCAGGGTGCAGGGCACCCCGGAGCAAAACACTATTCCTGCATCCTGGGATGGTGAGATGGGGGATGTCGGGAGTACGGATGGTGTTCTCACCGGAAGATATGGAGCAGGGGAGCATCGGGTGAGTCTCCTGTTTTTTTTCTATTTTTTCTGTCTGGGTTTAGAATTTGAGTGTGTTACATGTTTTTATTTTTTCATGGGGTCTAATTTTACTTTTGTTAGTTTAAATGTAAGGGGTTTAAGGGATTTTGTTAAGAGGAGGGCGGTTTTTAGTTATTTGGAGGGTGTGGGGTTTGATTTTTTTTTTACAGGAGGTTCACCTGAGGGATGGAGGGGATGTTAGTAGGTTTAAGAGGGAGCGGGACAAGGGGAGTCGGTTTGGGGTATTGGGGGTGCACTCATCGGGGGTAGGGATTTTGTGTTGGCACAGGGAGGTAAAAGTGGAGGATTCTTTTGTGGTAATGCAGGGGAGGGTTATAGGGGTGGATGTCACGATAAGGGATTGTAAATTTAGATTAGTGGTGGTGTATGGGCCACAGGTGGGGGCAGACAGGAGGGAGATGGTGGACTGACTGACGCCCCTGTGTGTCACAAATGGGAAATTAGTGATAGGGGGGGATTTTAATACAGATTTAGGAAGAGGGGGGATAGCAGTGCAGGCGCCATTGCCGGGCTAATGGCTTGCCATGGTCTGGTAGATGGTGGTCTGCACACTACTCCGAAAATGGACGGTCCTACATGGCGCAACTCCAGGGGGGTTGAGTGGAGGCTCGACTATATTTTTGTACCCAGGTCTTTGGGTAAGTTGTCTGGGCGGCTGTTGCCTGTTTTCTTTTCGGATCACGACGGGGTGCTCCTGCAGGTACAGGGCATCGCCAGTCTGCCTCTTTGGTAGGGGTACTGGAAGTTAGATCGGGATGTGCTGGAGGAGCAGGCTTTTGTTGACGGGTTTTATGGTTTCTTTTAGAGCACATATGTCAGAGTCAAGGCCCGCGGGCCGAGGGATGTTGAGAAGGTTTTTACGGCCCCTGGGATGATCTTGATTTATTATTAGAACCGGGAAAAGACCGCAGCAAGCCGGCAGCCCGCAGATCTTTTACACGCACCAATACTACATTTCCCGAGTAATGCAACGGCAATTCCGAGCAGTAGGCTGCTTCATTTCAATATTTATTGGCACAGCAGTTGTCAGCATCACAGTAAAATTAACTTTCAGATACCCATCAAAAATGGCAAAACGGAAGGTGGACACTGAGAACCGGGGTTTCAAACAAGGTGGGAGTCGGAGTATTTGTTCACGGAGGTAGCTGGAAAACCTGTGTGTCTTCTGTGTGGAGAAAGTGTGGCGGTACTGAAGAGTATAATCTGAGATGACATTATGAAACGAAACACGCGGACAAAAACAAGAATATGGACATGGAACAAAGGCTACAAAAAGGCAGAGGAATTAAAACGAGGCCTCAAATCTCGACAGGCTCTGTTCAAAAAAGCCAAATCACAAGGCCAGGCTGCTGTCAAGGCCAGTTTATTTGGCAGAAGAGATCGCTAAATCAGCCCGGCCATTTACGGAGGATTTCATCAAAAACTGCATGATTAAAGTTTGTGAGGAAGTTGCCCAGAAAAAGGCAACTCTTTTTAAATGTGAGTCTGAGCAGAAACACCATTGCCGAGAGAGTAGACCAGTTGTCCATCAATCTCAGCAGCTTGTCAAAAGGAAAAGATTTCATTGCATATTCCTTGGCTGTGGATGAGAGCACCGACATTTCTGACATTGCCCAGTTGTCAATTTTCATCACAAGTGGACTCCAGCCTAAAGCGTGACAGAGGAGTTTTTCCCTTTCGTCCTATGCATGGCCAACACGGGGCATGATTTGCCCCTATGAAGATGGTATCAAGATGTGTAAATGAGATGGAGCTGCCTTGGGAAAAACTTCGTGGGTTTGACAACCTTTGACGGAGCACCTGCGATGTGTGGACACAGGAGCGGACTGGTGGCGAAGATGTTGGGATTCTGATGCAAGAGGAGGACAGGTTGCTGCCTTATCCATTGTATCATCCACCAGGAAGCGTTGTGCGGTCCTCCCTTGAAATGGGCATGTAATGAGCTCATCGAGCTCACAGAACTTTATCAGAGCCAAGGTTTGAATCACCGCCAGTTCAAGGCATTTCTGCGGACGGAGCTGGCATCCTTATCACACAGAGGTCGATGGCTAAGCCAGGGAAAGGTGCTTCAAAGATGTTTCTGCTTCTGGGAGATTTGTCTGTTCTTGGACCATTCAAAGGGAAAGACACAACACAACTCCTAGGAATGTTTCTGGTGCCATGGCTTTTCCCTGTGAATCCTATGGTCATCTGAATGCAATGACTTCAGCCAGGGTCGGGATCGTGTCATCTCTGATATGACAGTGAGTGAAGGCATTTTAAAACCAAACTGACTCTTCTGGGAGGCAGATGCGGAAAGAAAATGCTTGAGCCACTTTCCCAGCTGCCAGACCATGACCGCTGGCTAAGCTCTCTACCAGTCGTTCCCGGCGCACAGTTGGCTGATAAAATAGGTATCGATCCTTCCGCTGACTTTCCAGACCTTGATTTGCTGCCTTCTGAAGCACAAAAAAGCAGGTTGGAACTGCTCGGTAACCCATTTGCTGTTGACGTGGAACTCACCACCAAACCTTCAAATGGAGTTGATTGTTTCAATGCAATGATGCACTGATTGTCAAAACTATGCGGCAAAAAAAGTTCCCGTTTCCTCTCGACACAATGCCCCAGCTGCGCATCCAGGCTGCTCAAACGTTGTCTATGTTTGGCAGCACATACCTTGTGAACAATCTGTTTTCTTTGATGAACTTGAACCATCACACAGCCTCTTACTCTGAACACCTCCACTCAATTCTGAGGCATTTCCTCTGCTCAGATCCCCTTGAACATTGATGAACTTGTGGAAAAGATGGACACCACCAAGTATCACCCTCAACCTCAAACAAGTGAACATTACTGTGCAATCACATATTTAGAGTTTTTACTCAGTTCGTTTACCAGTTAAAGTTTAAGAATTTGTTTTCACCACGTTACTTCACCACTGGTGTCCCAAAGTGTTTTTCTGTTCTAGATTTTGCACTTTCTTTTCTTGTATTTCAACCAAGTTATATTTTAAAAACATTTCAGTATCAGTGGATGCAGACGACACAAATTGCTATTCTTCTTTCCCCCTTTGATGTAAATTTAGCCCACTTTTGCTAAAATAGAAAATATAGGCTAGTGATGGATGCCTTGGATCACCACCTCAAGCTTAATGTTCAGCAAGACGGGATTCTTTCCCGGGGAAGGTTTGTCTTTTGTGTCTGTTGACAACTCCAAAGATTACTCCCAGAGCGCTAAGAAAATATTGCTTTATTTATCATCATATTGGAATATATTTGTTAGGTGTTTCAGTAGGTTCATTGCTCTCACAACATCCGTCATTTAAAACCCTGCCTGAACAGGAAGCAGGCCAGGTCCCTCAGGCACTTGTCATTCTACGTTTTGATTACTGCCCTCCGCTGTTGGCTTGGGCACCCCCTGTTTTGTGCCATTAAACCCCTACAACCGGTCCAGAAACGCCGCAGCCCGTCTGGTGTTCAGAGTTGGGAATTAGTTAACGTGAGGATTAGGGCTTTTATCTCCACTGGTATTGCAAGAGGAAAAAGGGGAGGAGAGGGACCAGGTGGATCGCCAAAGGAGCTGTGAGGGAACGGCACCTCAACCTCCAGGCTCTGTTTGACTGGGAGAGCCCTACACCCTACAAGGGCAGCTCATCCACCTCAGGGCGGAAGGCTTGAGCATTCCTGGAGCGTGCGTACAGTTCCCGCTTTCTAGAACATAATGAACTGTTCTGCTATGGCCTTTAATGGTGGGCCAGACAGAGTAGGAAGGTAATCATGGTGTTCCGGGAAGAAAATCTTCAGAATAGTTAGGACCAGGGATAAGTAAGGGTGACAACTGATAATTTCTCCCCCAACAAGATTTAGATGAAAGGGAAATAGATGTAGACTGGTTGAAAGGTGTATGCACCAATTTGTCCAGTCGCTCTGCCGGATAGGAGCGTAGAGAAATGACTTGGAGGCCCAATCTAAATGTAGAAGAGGTTGAGAGCGCTCTTAGGAGGATGGGAAAAGGGAAGGTGCCTGGGATGGATGGGCTGCCGGCTGAGTTTTATCTCAAGTTTTGGGGTATACTTGGACCAGTGGTCCTTGAAGTCTTGAAGGCCATCCTTGAGAAGGGGTCTTGGGGGGATCAATGGCTGTTGGTGTGCTGTCACTTTTATATAAGAAGGGGAAGTAACAGACCTTGGCAACTGGCGGCCGTTGACCATGCTGTGTGTAGATTACAAGCTACTTGCAAAGGTTTTAGCAGACCGGTTGCGCACAGCCCTTCCCTACGTTGTCCATGAGGATCAGACGTGCGGGGTAGAGGGGCCGCTCTATTAGATGGAACCTACAGTTAATCAGGGACTCCATCGCTTGGGTTGAAGATAGAGAACTGCCTTTAATGGTAGCACTAGATCAGGTGAAAGCCTTTGATCGCGTGAATAGATCCTTTTTATTCAGAGTGTTAGGTCGATTAGGATTTGGGGAGAAGTTCAGGATGGATTCGTACATTATATTTTGGAGCGGGGTGCCGAGTTCGTGTAAATAGTCACTTGGGTGACGTTTTTGACCTCTCGTCTGGGGTCAGGCAGGGTGCCCACTCGGCAAGCTCCTCTTCGCTCTGTACATGGAGCCTCTGGGGGCTGCCATTAGGGCAGACACAGGGGTGGAAGGCTTGTTGATCCCTGGAAGTGGTGGGCTGCGTGTTAGATGACGAGTACGCCGACGACACTTCCTTGCTGCTGTGCAAGGACTCGTGCCTGACAAGGTCCCTTGCCATCTTTGGGGATTTCACCCGGAAGGCCGGGAGCAGTTCCTGAACCATGCAAAGTCTTCCGTCAAGTTTTTCGGAAGATGGCGCGGTAGAACGGATGTGCCTGGGGGTTATCTCTGTGAGGGGGCCTGAGGATTCTCGAAGGGAGTCCATTTTGAGACCTCCAGCTCAGCGACGCTAAACTGGAACATGCGTATTTCGCAGTGGTACAGAGGAAGCTAGCAATGTGGAAGGCTAGGTATTTGTCTTTTATGGGCAAAGTCCTGGTCCTAAAGGTGGATGTGTTGCCGTCTCTTTTTGTATTTGGCACATCTACCCATTGCCGGCTTGTCTCAGGAGGCCTCTAGTGAGGCTTGTGTTTCAGTTCATGTGGAATGGCAGGTGTGAGTGGGTCACCAGGGCATGCATGATCTGTCCCATTGGGAGGGAGGTAGGGGGTACCACATTTCCCCCCAAGCTGGACACAATTTTTGTTTCTTTCTTGTTAACGGAGCTTGCTCATCCAGTGATACACCCGTCCGGTTACCTCCTGCGGGTGTTCTTCTCGTATCAGGCGAGAAGCGTAATGGTGTGGTCTAACACGGGTCCTCGGGGCGGAACAGCTGCCATGGCACTTTGGTCATGCGCCAAGTGGCTGCGTGTGCACCCTGAAGTTGCCCGAGTAGGTTTAGATCACAGGCACCTGTACGAGGAGGTCAGAAAGGCAGGGAGTCCGGCGCCTGTAGTGGGCATCTCGGAAGTGGTCTGGGGGAGGGAGTGCAGGCGCGGGGTCTGGACAACAGGCTCAAGGACCTGAATTGGTTGAACCTCCATAAGTGCAAGCCACGGGCACGCCCATCATGTACCGGTATGGTTTGGTGCAATCCCCCACCTGTCCAAGATCCTCTTGTGGCAGGGAGGGAGACTGTGCGCCATGTCTTTTGGGACTGTGTCTTTGCCGGAGTAGTATGGGCTAGGGCACGGGTGTTGTTAGGGTTTGGTAAGGGGGATTTTGTATTGAGCGTGGGCCAGGTTGAGAGGGTGTAGGGAGAGCGGAGAGGGACAGATAGGGACAGGTTTCTGCTCTGGGCTTCTCATGAGTCTCTTTAAACAGGGGCTGTGGGAAACAAGGCAGAACATGGTGAAGACAGGGAGAGATTGGGGGTGGAAGGGATAGTGAGGAGGTGGAAGGAGATTTGAGGGGGGAGGATGAAGAGGGAGGAGAGGAAGTGGGGGCAGCATGCTGCTCAGGAGAGGTGGAAGGGGGTTTAGGGCTGGGTGTCATTTAGATTTGTAAGGATAGATTAGGGACGGGGAGATAGGGAAAGGTATTTTGTAGGGTGACAGGGGAGGGAAGATGCTCCCCTGAGGTTTTTTGTTTGGGGTTTATGTTTAGTTAAATTAGTTTAATTAAAATACCGTATTTGAGTATGTATGAAAATTATGAGTTTTAAATAATGAATGGTATTGAAGATAATAAATTATTTTTATAAAAATAAAAAAATAGGCTGTAATATGTTTTCGCGTTTCGTTTGTTGTTTTGTATATTAAGTTATTTCATGTATAGTTCAGTATCATTAAAGAACATGAGTAACCACCACGCTGCATTTTGGTCCGACTCTCTTTCAACAGACGAAGGCCGTTACACATAGTTGGCTTCCACTAGATGCCAACAGTCTTTAGAAAGAGTTTCAGGCTGTTTTTTGGAAAAATGAGCTAGAAGTTGTAGTGGCTCCCATTTTGGCTGTAGTGTTTCCATGCGTGTGGGTGAAAGTGCGTTCTTTGTTTTTTATCTCTGGTAATGAACATACTATTCTCCGTCTTAAATTGTATAGTTTATTTATGTATTAGGGTACCTGATATTTGATTATAAACATTGTTTCACTTGTTAGGATAAGTTTATTGGTAACGTTTGGGGTTCATTTTGTGTGCATTTTGAAGGAGGGAAACAGGTGGCTATGGAGCTTTAATGACTTTGGTGACTATGGAGCTCGCCAGCTAAACTGAGTTTTTATGGATATAAAGAAGGACTTTATCAAACAAAAGGACCATTTGTGATGTAACTGGAGTGCCAACAGAAGAAGATCTTTAAAGGTAATGCATTTATTATATCGCTATTTCTGACTTTCGTGTCGCACCTGCCTGGTTGAAAAATGTTTTTCATGTTTTTGTATGTGGGGCGCTGTCCTCAGATGGTGTGCATTCGCCGTAAAGCCTTTTGAAATCTGACACAGAGGCTGGATTAATAAGAAGTTAAGCTTTATTTTGATGTATAATACTTGTATTTCCATGAATGTTAACTATTTATATTTCTGTAATTTGAAATTCGAGCTCGGCAATTTCACCGGATGTTGGCCAGGTGGGACGCTACTGTCCCGCCTGGCCCATAAGATAAAGCTCCATAGACGGCTGATTTTCTTTCCACTTTGATGTTTAATTGAGCAACAAGAGTGGCTATTAATGGGCATCAGAAGTAATTATATTATTACATTAGCCACCTTCTAGGGACTGAAGTTGAGCCTTCCTCATTTAAAAATCAGAAAAGTCACCTAGAACTCAATAACTTTAAGTAAACCCTTATGGTGAGGGTAATATGGAAAGTACTGCACTGCGAATTAATGGCAAAGTCAAGTCAAACAAACCCAGTGGCCTCATTGGCAAAGCTTAGGATGCTGTTCCTTCTCGTTTCCAAGAACAGGGCAATGTTCTGTCCGTTGTGTCCATTATCTGTGTTTTGTATAGTGGTCATTATCTCATTTAACCCCATTCATTCTGAGTCTGACAGTACACTCTCCAGACCAGAACACAGCCATAAATCAAGCCAACATGATCACATACAAGAACACACTGGTTGCATCCCAAACTACACCCTACTGCCTTGATAGTGCACTACATTTTCCCAGAATTACTGGCCAAAGAAGTGCACTATATAGAGAATAGGATTCCATTTGGGACGTTTCCTCACATTGGTAAAAAATCACTGCGTGGTGTGTTTTCTTTCAGACATAGTCATTAAAATGTAATGCCTCAGATGTCTCAATGAGACTACAATAGAGAGAGCCTGTTAATTCACATCTAAATGGGTGCTATCTGTTGGATTCGAAATTTTGAACATTGAGATATTAAAGACATAGATCAGACGCACA
>NW_026281970.1:0-3584 GCF_023373465.1 Oncorhynchus keta
CTCTGTCTGTCTATCTTTATCTATTTCAGTCTCTCTGCTCTCTCTGTTCTCTCTGTCTCTCTCTGTCTCTCTGTCTCTATCTCTCTCTCTATCAATTCAATTCAATTCAAGGGGCTTTATTGACATGGGAAGCATGTGTTAACATTGCCAAAGCAAGTGAGGTAGATAATATACAAAAGTGAAATAAACAATAAAAATTAACATTAAACATTACACATACAGAAGTTTCAAAACAATAAAGACATTACAAATGTCATATTACTTCTATATATACAGTGTTGTAATGATGTACAAATGGTTAAGGGTACAAAGGATAATAAATAAGCATATCTTCTCTATTTCTCTCTCTCTCCCGTCTCTCTCAATCTCCCCGTCTCTGACACATTGAGCTAGGCTACTGGTAATGTTACCATGGCCACATTGAGTAGGCTCACTGGTAATGTTACCATGGCCACATTCAGTAGGCTACTGGTAATGTTACCATGGCCACATTCAGTAGGCTACTGGTAATGTTACCATGGCCACATTCAGTAGGCTACTGGTAATGTTACCATGGCCACATTCAGTAGGCTACTGGTAATGTTACCATGGCCACATTCAGTAGGCTACTGGTAATGTTACCATGGCCACATTGCAGTAGGCTACTGGTAATGTTACCATGGCCACATTCAGTAGGCTACTGGTAATGTTACCATGGCCACATTCAGTAGGCTACTGGTAATGTTACCATGGCCACATTCAGTAGGCTACTGGTAATGTTACCATGGCCACATTCAGTAGGCTACTGGTAATGTTACCATGGCCACATTCAGTAGGCTACTGGTAATGTTACCATGGCCACATTCAGTAGGCTACTGGTAATGTTACCATGGCCACATTCAGTAGGCTACTGGTAATGTTACCATGGCCACATTCAGTAGGCTACTGGTAATGTTACCATGGCCACATTCAGTAGGCTACTGGTAATGTTACCATGGCCACATTCAGTAGGCTACTGGTAATGTTACCATGGCCACATTCAGTAGGCTACTGGTAATGTTACCATGGCCACATTCAGTAGGCTACTGGTAATGTTACCATGGCCACATTCAGTAGGCTACTGGTAATGTTACCATGGCCACATTCAGTAGGCTACTGGTAATGTTACCATGGCCACATTCAGTAGGCTACTGGTAATGTTACCATGGCCACATTCAGTAGGCTACTGGTAATGTTACCATGGCCACATTCAGTAGGCTACTGGTAATGTTACCATGGCCACATTCAGTAGGCTACTGGTAATGTTACCATGGCCACATTCAGTAGGCTACTGGTAATGTTACCATGGCCACATTCAGTAGGCTACTGGTAATGTTACCATGGCCACATTCAGTAGGCTACTGGTAATGTTACCATGGCCACATTCAGTAGGCTACTGGTAATGTTACCATGGCCACATTCAGTAGGCTACTGGTAATGTTACCATGGCCACATTCGAGTAGGCTACTGGTAACGTTACCATGGCCACATTCAGTAGGCTACTGGTAATGTTACCATGGCCACATTCAGTAGGCTACTGGTAATGTTACCATGGCCACATTCGAGTAGACTGCATATTCATACTGGTAATGTTACCATGGCCACATTCAGTAGGCTACTGGTAATGTTACCATAGCCACATTCGAGTAGGCTACTGGTAATGTTACCATGGCCACATCTCAGTAGGCTACTGGTAATGTTACCATGGCCACATTCAGTAGGCTACTGGTAATGTTACCATGGCCACATTCAGTAGGCTACTGGTAATGTTACCATGGCCACATTCAGTAGGCTACTGGTAATGTTACCATGGCCACATTCAGTGAGGCTACTGGTAATGTTACCATGGCCACATTCAGTAGGCTGGTAATGTTACCATGGCCACATTCAGTAGGCTACTGGTAATGTTACCATGGCCACATTCAGTAGGCTACTGGTAATGTTACCATGGCCACATTCAGTAGGCTACTGGTAATGTTACTTCTCATGGCCCACACATTCAGCAGGCCACTGGTACACGTTGTCACAGCACATTCAGCAGGCCACTGGTATCAGTGCCACCAGGCTGCGGTCATCCTGGCAGGCCACCGGTACGTTACCATGGCACAACATCCAGTGCCAGCTGGTAAACGCTGCCAACAGTGCTACACATTGGAGTAGGCTACTGGTAATGTTACCATGGCCACATTCAGTAGGCTACCGGTAATGTTACCATGGCCACATTCAGTAGGCTACGGTAATGTTACCATGGCCACATTCAGTAGGCTACTGGTAATGTTACCATGGCCACATTCAGTAGGCTACTGGTAACGTTACCATGGCCACATCTCCAGTAGGCTACTGGTAATGTTACCATGGCCACATTCAGTAGGCTACTGGTAATGTTACCATGGCCACATCAAGTAGCTGCTACTGGTAATGTTACCATGGCCACATTCAGTAGGCTATGGTAATGTTACCACTGGCCACATTCAGTAGGCTACTGGCTTAATGCTTACCATGGCCATCATTCAGTAGGCTCACTGGTAATGTTACCATGGCCACATTCAGTAGGCTGGTAATGCTACCATGGCCACATTCATGGCTAGTAATGTTACCATGGCCACATTCAGTAGGCTACTGGTAATGTTACCATGGCCACATTCAGTAGGCTGGTAATGTTACCATGGCCACATTCAGTAGGCTGCTGGTAATGTTACCATGGCCACATTCAGTAGGCTACTGGTAATGTTACCATGGCCACATTCAGTAGGCTACTGGTAATGTTACCATGGCCACATTCAGTAGGCTACTGGTAATGTTACCATGGCCACATTCAGTAGGCTACTGGTAATGTTACCATGGCCACATTCAGTAGGCTACTGGTAATGTTACCATGGCCACATTCAGTAGGCTACTGGTAATGTTACCATGGCCACATTCAGTAGGTCTACTGGTAATGTTACCATGGCCACATTCAGTAGGCTACTGGTAATGTTACCATGGCCACATTCAGTAGGCCACTGGTAATGTTACCATGGCCACATTCAGTAGGCTACTGGCTAATGTTATAGCTACATTCAGTAGGCTACTGGTAATGTTACCATGGCCACATTGAGTAGGCTACTGGTAACGTTGCCATGGCACACATTCAGTAGGCTGTCACTGGTAATGTTACCATGGCCACATTCAGTAGGCTGGTAATGTGCCATGGCCACATTCAGTATGCTGGTAATGTTTCCATGGCCACATTCAGTAGGGCTACTGGCAATGTTACCATGACCACATTCAGTAGGCTACTGGTAATGTTACCATGGCCACATTCAGTAGGCTACTGGTAATGTTACCATGGCCACATTCAGTAGGCTACTGGTAATGTTACCATGGCCACATTCCAGTAGGCTACTGGTAATGTTACCATGGCCACATTCAGTAGGCTACTGGTAATGTTACCATGGCCATATCCAGTAGGCTACTGGTAATGTTACCATGGCCACGCTCTGCAGGCTACTGGTGATGTTACCATGGCCACGTTCAGTAGGCTACTGGTAATGTTACCGTGGCTACGTTCAGTAGGCTACTGGTAA
>NW_026281971.1:0-2500 GCF_023373465.1 Oncorhynchus keta
CTATAATACACCACTATAAGCAACCACTATAATAACCACACCACTATAATACACCACTATAATACCTGTATAATACACCACTATAATACACCACTATAATACCACTATAATACACCACTATAATACCACTATAATACACCACTATAATAACCACTATAATACACCACTATAATACCACTATAATACACCACTATAATACACCACTATAATAACCACTATAATAATACACCACTATAATACACCACTATAATACCACCACTATAATACACCACTATAATACACCACTATAATAACCACTATAAATAAACACCACTATAATAACCACTATAATAACCTGTATAATAAATACCACTATAATAACCACTATAAACCTACACCACTATAATAACCACTATAATACACCACTATAATATATGTATAATACACCACTATAATACCTGTATAATACACCACTATAATACACCACTATAATACCTGTATAAATACCACTATAATACACCACTATAATACCTGTATAATACACCACTATAATACACCACTATAATAACATGTATAAATACCACTATAATACCTGTATAACCACGATCCCACTATAATGCCTGTATAATAACCACTATAATACCTGTATAAATACCACTATAATATATGTATAATACACCTGTATAATACACCACTATAATACACTACTATAATACACCACTATAATACACCACTATAATACCTGTATAATACACCACTATAATACACCTGTATAAATACCACTATAATAACCACTATAATACACTATAATAACCACTATAATACACCACTATAATACAACCACTATAATACCTGTATAATACACCACTATAATATACCACTATAATACACTATAAATGCCTGTATAATACACCACTATAATATAAAACACCACTATAATACACCACTATAATACCTGTATAATACCACTATAATACCTGTATAATACACCACTATAATACACCACTATAATACACCACTATAATAATACACCACTATAATACACACCACTATAATACACCACTATAATACCTGTATAATACACCACTATAATACCTGTATAATACACCACTATAATACCACCACTATAATAACCACTATAATACACCACTATAATACCACACCACTATAATACACCACTATAATACACCACTATAATACCTGTATAATACACCACTATAATACACCACTATAATACCTGTATAATACACCACTATAATACACCACTATAATACACCACTATAATACCTGTATAATACACCACTATAATACACCACTATAATACCTGTATAATACACCACTATAATATACCACTATGATACACCACTATAATACACCTCTATAATACCTGTATAATACATCACTATAATACACCACTATAATAACCACTATAATACACCACTATAATACACCACTATAATACACCACTATAATACCTGTATAATACACCACTATAATATACCACTATAATACCTGTATAATACACCACTATAATACAACACTATAATACACCTCTATAATACCTGTATAATACATCACTATAATACACCACTATAATACCTCTATAATACATCACTATAATACACCACTATAATACCCACTATAATACACCACTATAATATCACTATAATACACCACTATAATACCTGTATAATACACCACTATAATACACCACTATAATACCTGTATAATACACCACTATAATATAACACTATAATACACCTCTATAATACCTGTATAATGCATCACTATAATACCCACTATAATACACCACTATAATACCCACTATAATACACCACTATAATACCCACTATAATACACCACTATAATACCCACTATAATACACCACTATAATACCTGTATAATACACCACTATAATACACCACTATAATACACCACTATAATACCTGTATAATACACCACTATAATACCTGTATAATACACCACTATAATGCACCACTATAATACCTGTATAATACACCACTATAATACCCACTATAATACACCACTATAATACACCACTATAATACACCACTATAATACCTGTATAATACACCACTATAATACCTGTATAATACACCACTATAATACACCACTATAATATCTGTATAATACACCACTATAATACACCACTATAATATATGTATAATACACTACTATAATACACCACTATAATACACCACTATAATACACCACTATAATACACCACTATAATACACCACTATAATACACCCCCCCACTCCCTCCCTCATGCTTAACCCTCCTCTCTAAATACACTAACCACAGAGCTTCTCACTATAATATCTATAATACCACTATTTTTGTGACTAAATATTTGTAATCAAACCTATAATAAGACTATAATACCTGTATGGGCCTATACTGCTTAATGACGAGGAGAATGTTTTCTAAGTCCAATAAGTAAGAAAGACCCGCCTGCAGGGCCAACCACTTATGACCAGGATAATGTTATAAACACCAC
>NW_026281971.1:7500-47500 GCF_023373465.1 Oncorhynchus keta
CACTGTTTTAGTCAGTACTGTCAACACTGTTTTTAGTCAGTACTGTCAACACTGTTTTTAGTCAGTACTGTCAACACTGTTTTAGTCAGTACTGTCAACACTGTTTTTATTCAGTACTGTCAACACTGTTTTAGTCAGTACTGTCAACACTGTTTTAGTCAGTACTGTCAACACTGTTTTTAGTCAGTCCTGTCAACACTGTTTTTATTCAGTACTGTCAACACTGTTTTTATTCAGTCCTGTCAACACTGTTTTTATTCAGTACTGTCAACACTGTTTTTAGTCAGTACTGTCAACACTGTTTTAGTCAGTCCTGTCAACACTGTTTTTAGTCAGTCCTGTCAACACTGTTTTTATTAATTCCTGTCAACACTGTTTTTAGTCAGTACTGTCAACACTGTTTTTAGTCAGTACTGTCAACACTGTTTTTATTCAGTACTGTCAACACTGTTTTTAGTCAGTACTGTCAACACTGTTTTTATTCAGTCCTGTCAACACTGTTTTAGTCAGTACTGTCAACACTGTTTTAGTCAGTACTGTCAACACTGTTTTTATTCAGTCCTGTCAACACTGTTTTTATTCAGTACTGTCAACACTGTTTTTAGTCAGTACTGTCAACACTGTTTTTAGTCAGTACTGTCAACACTGTTTTTAGTCAGTACTGTCAACACTGTTTTTAGTCAGTACTGTCAACACTGTTTTAGTCAGTACTGTCAACACTGTTTTATTCAGTACTGTCAACACTGTTTTTAGTCAGTACTGTCAACACTGTTTTTAGTCAGTACTGTCAACACTGTTTTAGTCAGTACTGTCAACACTGTTTTTATTCAGTACTGTCAACACTGTTTTAGTCAGTACTGTCAACACTGTTTTTAGTCAGTACTGTCAACACTGTTTTAGTCAGTACTGTCAACACTGTTTTAGTCAGTACTGTCAACACTGTTTTTAGTCAGTACTGTCAACACTGTTTTAGTCAGTACTGTCAACACTGTTTTCATTCAGTCCTGTCAACACTGTTTTTAGTCAGTACTGTCAACACTGTTTTTTTAGTCAGTACTGTCAACACTGTTTTTAGTCAGTACTGTCAACACTGTTTTTAGTCAGTCCTGTCAACACTGTTTTTAGTCAGTACTGTCAACACTGTTTTTAGTCAGTACTGTTTTGTCAACACTGTTTTTAGTCAGTACTGTCAACACTGTTTTTAGTCAGTACTGTCAACACTGTTTTTAGTCAGTACTGTCAACACTGTACTGTTTAGTCAGTACTGTCAACACTGTTTTTAGTCAGTACTGTCAACACTGTTTTTAGTCAGTACTGTCAACACTGTTTTTAGTCAGTACTGTCAACACTGTTTTTAGTCAGTCCTGCACTGTTTTTAGTCAACACTGTTTTTAGTCAGTACTGTCAACACTGTTTTTAGTCAGTACTGTCAACACTGTTTTTAGTCAGTACTGTCAACACTGTTTTTAGTCAGTACTGTCAACACTGTTTTAGTCAGTACTGTCAACACTGTTTTTAGTCAGTCCTGTCAACACTGTTTTTAGTCAGTACTGTCAACACTGTTTTTAGTCAGTACTGTCAACACTGTTTCTAGTCAGTACTTCCTGATATGTTACTAGGTCGGGATGGTAACTACTATGGGTGGTGTGTGACCGTTTAGGAGACAGACTGTTTTAAGTAGACAGTACTATGGGTGGTGTGACAGAGTGAAGCAGACAGTACTATGGGTGGTGTGACAGAGTGAAGCAGGCAGTACTATGGGTGGTGTGTGACTGTCTAGGAGACAGTTTTAAAGCAGGCAGTACTATGGGTGGTGTGTGACTGTTTAGGAGAGAACAGACAGTGACAGTTTTTAGCAGACAGAACTATGGGTGGTGTGACAGAGTGAAGCAGGCAGTACTATGGGTGGTGTAACAAGTCTGTACTGAAACAGACAGTACTATGGGTGGTGTGACAGAGTGAAGCAGGCAGTACTATGGGTGGTGTGACAGAGTGAAGCAGAACTGTACTATGGGTGGTGTGACAGAGTGAAGCAGGCAGTACTATGGGTGGTGTGACAGAGTGAAGCAGGCAGTACTATGGGTGGTGTGACAGAGTGAAGCAGGCAGTACTATGGGTGGTGTGACAGAGTGAAGCAGGCAGTACTATGGGTGGTGTGTCAGAGTGAAGCAGACAGTACTATGGGTGGTGTTACAGAGTGAAGCAGGCAGTACTATGGGTGGTGTGACAGAGTGAAGCAGGTAGTACTACTGGGTGGTGTGACAGAGTGAAGCAGGCAGTACTATGGGTGGTGTGAAGCAGACAGTACTATGGGTGGTGTGACAGAGTGAAGCAGGCAGTACTATGGGTGGTGAAGCAGGGTATGGGTGGTGTGTGACTGTCTAGGAGACAGAGTGAAACAGACAGAACTATGGGTGGTGTGACAGAGTGAAGCAGGCAGTACTATGGGTGGTGTGTGACTGGTCAGTACTAGAGACAGAGTGAAGCAGACAGTACTATGGGTGGTGTGTGACTGTCTAGGAGACAGAGTGAAGCAGGCAGTACTATGGGTGGTGTGACAAGAGTGAAGCAGACAGTACTATGGGTGGTGTGACAGAGTGAAGCAGGCAGTACTATGGGTGGTGTGACAGAGTGAAGCAGAAGGTACTATGGGTGGTGTGACAGAGTGAAGCAGGCAGTACTATGGGTGGTGTGACAGAGTGAAGCAGGCAGTACTATGGGTGGTGTGACAGAGTGAAGCAGGCAGTACTATGGGTGGTGTGTCAGAGTGAAGCAGACAGTACTATGGGTGGTGTGACAGAGTGAAGCAGCAGTACTATGGGTGGTGTGACAGAGTGAAGCAGGCAGTACTATGGGTGGTGTGACAGAGTGAAGCAGGCAGTACTATGGGTGGTGTGACAGAGTGAAGCAGACAGTACTATGGGTGGTGTGAAGCAGACAGTACTATGGGTGGTGTGACAGAGTGAAGCAGGCAGTACTATGGGTGGTTTCTGACTGCCTCAGTTAAAGTTTTATTTTGTAATGTTTCCCTCCATTTTTTCTGTCTTGGTGTCTAACTTTGTTAGCGGATTCCTTTGTTAGCTGATTTGCTGATTCCTTTGTTTTCCGTGATTCAATTTTACACCTGCATTGTTTTCTTTGTTTGGGGTTTTAGGCTGGATTCCTTTCTGCTGATTTACTGATTTCTTTGTTAGCTGATTCCTTTGCTATATTACATTTTGATTTGCTGATTTGATTTGTTAGCTGATTCCTTTGTTAGCTGATTTGCTGATTTATTTGTTAGCTGATTCCTTTGTTTTAGCGGATTCCTTTGTTAGCTATGTTAGCTGATTCCATTTGTTAGCGGATTCCTTTGTTAGCTGATTCCTTTGTTAGCTGATTCCTTTGTTAGCGGATTCCTTTGTTAGCTGATTCCTTTGTTAGCTGATTCCTTTGTTAGCTGATTCATTTGTTAGCTGATTCATTTGTTAGCTGATTCATTTGTTAGCTGATTCATTTGTTAGCTGATTCATTTGTTAGCTGATTCATTTGTTAGCTGATTCATTTGTTAGCGGATTCATTTGTTAGCTGATTCATTTGTTAGCTGATTCATTTGTTAGCTGATTCATTTGTTAGCTGATTCATTTGTTAGCTGATTCATTTGTTAGCGGATTCCTTTGTTAGCTGATTCCTTTGTTAGCTGATTCATTTGTTAGCTGATTCATTTGTTAGCGGATTCATTTGTTAGCGGATTCCTTTGTTAGCTGATTCCTTTGTTAGCTGATTCCTTTGTTAGCTGATTCCTTTGTTAGCTGATTCATTTGTTAGCTGATTCATTTGTTAGCTGATTCCTGAAATACTTATGTTGATTTGTTTCCAGGAAAAGTCTTTCTTGTAATACGAGTCAGTCTATAACCTCTATGTGTATCTATCTATCTATATTTAGAGAAAGTAGTAGTTTAGGAAGTGGTCTCTTGGCTGGATCGGTGAGGAGCAGAGTAGATTGGGTTGTGAACCCTGTTACTCTGAGGGGGAGGGAGGGAGAGAGAGAGAGGGGGGGATAGCGGAGGGGGAGAGAGGGAGGGAGAGATGGGAGAGATAGGGGGGGAGATAGGGGGGAGGGAGGGAGGGTGAGAGGGAGGGGAGGGGGGAGGGGGGGAGAGAGAGAGAGAGGGGGAGGGAGGGAGGGTGAGAGGGGGAGGGAGGGGGAGAGAGAGAAAGGTGAGGGAGGGAGGGAGAGAGAAAGGGGAGGGAGGAGAGAGGGGAGAGAGGGGGGAGAGAGAGGGAGGGAGGGAGGGAGAGAGAGCGAGGAGAGAGGGGAGAGAGAGGGAGGGAGGGGGATCAGTTGAAAGGGTTGTGGTTTTCTCCTCCCGGCTGCTCTACTTATTTGTCCTCTTCCGTTCCCGATGAGGATGTTGTGGATGTTTGCGTTCTCCAGATACCAATTCCAACCCCCCTGAGACAATACACACGGAGCAGATTGTCTAGTGGTCCTTACTACCTCTATTGAAATGCCTGGAAAATGTTACGTTTCTGCAGAAAACACAGAGAGAGACAGACAGAGAGCACATCCTCTCCTCATTAGTTAGAGAGGAGAGAGGGAGGGAGAGAGAGAGGGAGAGAGAGAGAGGGAGGGGAGAGGAGAGAGGGAAGAGGGGAGAGAGAGAGAGGAGAGAGGGAAGGGATGGGAGAGGAGAGAGGGAAGGGAGGGAGGGAGAGAGAAGGGAGAGAGAGAGAGAGAGAGGGAGGAGAGAGGGAGAGGGAGGAGAGAGAGAGGAGGGAGAGAGGGGAGAGGGAGGGAGGGAGGGAGAGAGAGAGAGAGAGAGAGGGAGGGAGAGAGAGGAGAGAGGGAAGGGAGGGAGAGAGATAGGAGAGGAGAGAGGGAAGGGAGGGGAGGGGGATAGAGAGAGAGGGAGAGAGGAGAGGAGAGAGGGAGGGAGGGAGAAGTTTTG
Source organism: Oncorhynchus keta (assembly GCF_023373465.1). Classification (NCBI taxonomy): domain Eukaryota; kingdom Metazoa; phylum Chordata; class Actinopteri; order Salmoniformes; family Salmonidae; genus Oncorhynchus; species Oncorhynchus keta. The sequence continues at coordinate 12,432 of NW_026281971.1, forward strand.
GCACAGGGGACTGTATTAGAAGCCCTTGACCCTGTGTTTTATAAGGATCTTGTTTTTGCCCTTTGATGACACTGTTTAGGATATATGTAATAAATCAGGCGTTGTGTTTAAAGCTGTGTCACTGGGTTCACTGTATGACTAGAGGACTGAAACACCATCTCCTGTTCTGACGTAATATACTGTACATTTAACTCTCAGGAAGGAGGAACACTGGATGTAGTGGGAGAGACAGGTGAGAGAACAGGAGGAGGGGAGGGAGGAGGGAGGGAGGAACAGGCTGGGAGAGGGAGAGGGAGGGAGAGAGAGAGCTGGAGGGTGAGGGGAGGGAGGGAGGGAGGGGAGGAGAGAGAGAGAGAACAGGCTGAGAGAGAGGGGGAGGGTGAGGGAGGGAGGGAGAGAGAGAGCTGAGAGAACAGGCTGAGGAGAGAGGGAGGGGGAGGGAGGGAAAGGAGGGAGAGAACAGGCTGAGAGGAGGGAGGGAGGGAGGGAGAGAGAGAGAGAGAGAGAGAGCTGAGAGAACAGGCTGAGAGAGAGAGAGGGAGAGAGAGAGAGAGGGAGCTGAGAGAACAGAGAGAGAGGGAGGGAGGGGAGGGAGAGGGAGAGAGGGAGAGAGAGAGAGAGAGAGCTGAGAGAACAGGCTGAGGAGAGAGGGAGGGGGAGGGAGAGAGAGAGAGAGAGAGAGCGAGTTGAGAGAACAGGCTGAGGAGAGAGGGAGGGAGGGAGGGAGAGAGAGAGAGAGAGAGGGAGCTGAGAGAACAGGCTGAGGAGAGAGGGAGGGGAGGGAGGGAGGGAGCTGAGAGAACAGGCTGAGAGAGAGAGAGAGGGAGAGAGAGGGAGCTGAGAGAACAGGCTGAGGAGAGAGGGAGGGAGGGAGGGAGAGAGAGAGAGAGAGAGAGCTGAGAGAACAGGCTGAGGAGAGGGAGGGTAGACAGAGAAAGAAAGAGCGAGGGAAAGGGGGGTAATAGGAACCATGTGCAGGTTGGTCAGATGGGGAAGGGAGACGAGGTAGGACAGTTGATTCTTTATGGATAAATCCTCATGTTCATCTACTGGGAACTCTCTACCAATATCATTACCTAGCATCAGATAGGGAGATGTGAGGGAGACTGCTCTAAATGTTATTAAAGCTGGCAGTATAGAGGACATCAGAGAGCTCTCAGGAGACTGCTCTAAAACTGCTATGTTATTAAACCTGGCAGTATAGAGGACATCAGAGAGCTCTCAGGGAGACTGCTCTAAGACTGCCATGTTATTAAACCTGGCAGTATAGAGGACATCAGAGAGCTCTCAGGGAGTCTGCTCTAAGACTGCCATGTTATTAAACCTGGCAGTATAGAGGACATCAGAGAGCTCTCAGAGAGACTGCTCTAAGACTGCCATGTTATTAAACCTGGCAGTATAGAGGACATCAGAGAGCTCTCAGGGAGACTGCTCTAAGACTGCCATGTTATTAAACCTGGCAGTATAGAGGACATCAGAGGAGTCTCAGGAGACTGCTCTAAGACTGCCATGTTATTAAACCTGGCAGTATAGAGGACATCAGCAAGACTGCTCTAAGACTGCCATGTTATTAAACCTGGCAGTATAGAGGACATCAGCGAGACTGAGACTGCTCTAAGACTGCCATGTTATTAAACCTGGCAGTATAGAGGACATCAGAGAGCTCTCAGAGAGACTGCTCTAAGACTGCCATGTTATTAAACCTGGCAGTATAGAGGACATCAGCGAGACTGCTCTAAGACTGCCATGTTATTAAACCTGGCAGTATAGAGGACATCAGAGAAGTCTCAAGGAGACAGCTCTAAGACTGCCATGTTATTGAACCTGGCAGTATAGAGGACATCAGAGAAGTCTCAAGGAGACTGCTCTAAGACTGCCATGTTATTAAACCTGGCAGTATAGAGGACATCAGAGAGCTCTCAGAGAGACTGCTCTAAGACTGCCATGTTATTAAACCTGGCAGTATAGAGGACATCAGAGAGCTCTCAGAGAGACTGCTCTAAGACTGCCATGTTATTAAACCTGGCAGTATAGAGGACATCAGAGAGTCTCAGGGAGACTGCTCTAAGACTGCCATGTTATTAAACCTGGCAGTATAGAGGACATCAGAGAGCTCTCAGAGAGACTGCTCTAAGACTGCCATGTTATTAAACCTGGCAGTATAGAGGACATCAGAGAGCTCTCAGAGAGACTGCTCTAAGACTGCCATGTTATTAAACCTGGCAGTATAGAGGACATCAGAGAGCTCTCAGGGAGACTGCTCTAAGACTGCCATGTTATTAAACCTGGCAGTATAGAGGACATCAGAGAGCTCTCAGGGAGACTGCTCTAAGACTGCCATGTTATTAAACCTGGCAGTATAGAGGACATCAGCGAGACTGAGACTGCTCTAAGACTGCCATGTTATTAAACCTGGCAGTATAGAGGACATCAGAGAGCTCTCAGAGAGACTGCTCTAAGACTGCCATGTTATTAAACCTGGCAGTATAGAGGACATCAGAGAGCTCTCAGAGAGACTGCTCTAAGACTGCCATGTTGTTAAACCTGGCAGTATAGAGGACATCAGAGAACTCTCGGGGAGACTGCTCTAAGACTGCCATGTTATTAAACCTGGCAGTATAGAGGACATCAGAGAGCTCTCAGAGAGACTGCTCTAAAACTGCTGTTATTAAACCTGGCAGTATAGAGGACATCAGAGAGCTCTCAGAGAGACTGCTCTAAGACTGCCATGTTATTAAACCTGGCAGTATAGAGGACATCAGAGAGCTCTCAGAGAGACTGCTCTAAGACTGCCATGTTATTAAACCTGGCAGTATAGAGGACATCAGAGAGCTCTCAGAGAGACTGCTCTAAGACTGCCATGTTATTAAACCTGGCAGTATAGAGGACATCAGAGAGCTCTCAGCTCTCAGAGAGACTGCTCTAAGACTGCCATGTTATTAAACCTGGCAGTATAGAGGACATCAGAGAGCTCTCAGAGAGACTGCTCTAAGACTGCCATGTTATTAAACCTGGCAGTATAGAGGACATCAGAGAGCTCTCAGAGAGACTGCTCTAAGACTGCCATGTTATTAAACCTGGCAGTATAGAGGACATCAGAGAGCTCTCAGAGAGACTGCTCTAAGACTGCCATGTTATTAAACCTTGAATTCAAGACATCTACTGCGTCTTTAGTTCTGTCGGATAACAAGCGAGTGAGACCAGTGATTTGTACCAAACGTTGAGTACAGCTTCCTGGTCTCTTCATGTACGTTGAGTACAGCTTCCTGGTCTCTCCGTGTGCGTTGAGTACAGCTTCCTGGTCTCTCCGTGTGCGTTGAGTACAGCTTCCTGGTCTCTCCGTGTGCGTTGAGTACAGCTTCCTGGTCTCTCTGTGTGCGTTGAGTACAGCTTCCTGGTCTCTCCGTGTGCGTTGAGTACAGCTTCCTGGTCTCTCCGTGTGCGTTGAGTACAGCTTCCTGGTCTCTCTGTGTGCGTTGAGTACAGCTTCCTGGTCTCTCCGTGTGCGTTGAGTACAGCTTCCTGGTCTCTCCGTGTGCGTTGAGTACAGCTTCCTGGTCTCTCTGTGTGCGTTGAGTACAGCTTCCTGGTCTCTTCGTGTGCGTCGTGACACTGTAGTGGCTGAAGCAGGTCCCTGATAGATGATTTTGTCAGTAACATTTATCTGTCTTTCTTTGTGTCTCCTGGGAACCAAAGCCCACTTCCTGACCATGTGACTGATTGGTAAAGATGTCCTGTCTGGACGATGTGTATTAAACCCAAGACATAGAAGCTCGGGACTTATTCACATTGGTTTTCGGGTCATCTGTCATGGCGGCCGTCTCCCACTCCTATCCCCACAGAGAGTTTAATATTCACGTCATTACATTGGATCCCTTCAAACCCCTCTAGACGTTGTCAATGCTTCAAACGATCACATCTGACTTCCTGGCTAAAAAATGTTATTTTTTTAAAGGCAAATGTTCTGTGATGTCACTGCTTATCGAAGAGCCTCTCCGTTGGGTCGGATCGGTTCTGTGATGTCACGGTGCTGTCTCTGTCTGTCCGTCTGTCCGTCCGTCCGTCCGTCCGTCCGTCCGTCATCCGTCCGTCCGTCTGTCTGTCTGTCTGTCTGTCTGTCTGTCTGTCTGTCTGTCTGTAACATGTGTTAACATTGCCAAAGCAAGTGAGGTAGATAATATACAAAAGTGAAATTAACAATACAAATTAACAGTAAACATTACACATACAGAAGTTTAAAAACAATAAAGACATTGCAAATGTCATATTATATATATACAGTGTTTTAACAATGTACAAATGGTTAAAGAACACAAGGGAAAATAAATAAGCATAAATATGGGTTGTATTTACAATGGTGTTTGTTCTTCACTGGTTGCCCTTTTCTCGTGGCAACAGGTCACAAATCTTGCTGCTGTGATGTCACACTGTGGTATTTCACCCAGTAGATATGGGAGTTGCTTTGTGGATCTGTGTGATCTGAAGGAAATATGTCTCTCTAATATGGTCATACATTGGGCAAGAGGTTAGGAAGTGCAGCTCAGTTTCCACCTCATTTTGTGTGCAGTGGGCACATAGCCTGTCTTCTCTTGAGAGCCATGTCTGCCTATGGCGGCCTTTCTCAATAGCAAGGCTATGCTCACTGAGTCTGTACATAGTCAAAGCTTTCCTTAAGTTTGGGTCAGTCACAGTGGTCAGGTATTCTGCCGCTGTGTACTCTCTGTGTAGGGCCAAATAGCATTCTAGTTTGCTCTGTTTTTTTGTTAATTCTTTCCAATGTATCAAGTAATTATCTGTTTGTTTTCTCATGATTTGGTTGGGTCTAATTGTGCTGTTGTCCTGTGGCTCTGTAGGGTCTGTTTGTGTTTGTGAACAGAGCCCCAGGACCAGCTTGCTTAGGGGACTCTTCTCCAGGTTCATCTCTCTGTAGGTGATGGCTTTGTTATGGAAGGTTTGGGAATAATAATAATAATAATAATATATGCCATTTAGCAGACGCTTTTATCCAAAGCGACTTACAGTCATGTGTGCATACATTCTACGTATGGGTGGTCCCGGGAATCGAACCCACTACCCTGGCGTTACAAGCGCCATGCTCTACCAACTGAGCTACAGAAGGACCACTTCCTTTTAGGTGGTTGTAGAATTTAACGTCTCTTTTCTGGATTTTGATAATTAGTGGGTATCGGCCTAATTCTGCTCTGCATTATTTGGTGCTCTACGTTGTACACGGAGGATATTTTAGCAGAATTCCGTCTGTCCCCCAGGTGCAGCGTGGGGAGCAGCGGTGTAGTTCCTCGGCGGGGTCTTGCGGTGTGGACTCGTCGTCCAGTCGCAGCGGTGTTCAGGACAGTGGGTTCGGCAGCGACAGCGCCAGGATCCGTATCGTCCTGATGGAGCAGCAGAGTGGAGGTTCCCATCACCCATCGCTAGACCCTCCAGGGAGTCCACCGTCGTCAAGAACCTCTCCTTCGTCCCCTTCGACGTCTTCCTGACCGCGAGTAAACTCTCTGTCATGACCTACGCCTGCTCCACTCTAGCCAAGACCCCACCCGCCTCCCCGGAGAAGAAGGATGGAGACGGGCCGACAGGGAAGAGTGTCCCTACCTCCTCCTCCTCCCCCAACCCTCCTCCCCCGGTCCCTCTGTCAGGCCTGACAGCAGAGGACCTCCTGAACAGTGACACCGTTCCCCAGGAGCCTCGCGGTTCCCTCCTCTCCCTGGACTCCCTGCCCGCCCCCAGCCGCTCCTCGGCCCGCCAGGCCCTGGGGGTCACCATCGTGAGGCAGCCTGGGAGGAGAGGGGCTGGAGACCGGGTCCTGGAGCCTCTACTGTACCTCCAGGTGGTCCAGCCGTCGGCCCTGCTCAGCTGTCACCACCGTAAACAGAGGATGGACGTGTCTGTGTTCGATGTGTCTCTGAGGGAGTCTCCTCTGACTATAAGTGTCTGGGTGAGTGGAGGAGACTTCATCTGCTGTAGATCTTGATGTGTCTCACTCATTTACAAAATCTCTCTCTCCTCTCCTCTCCCCTCCACCCCCTCCTCCTCCTTCCCCTCCTCCTCCCTCCCCTCCCCTCCTCTCCCCCCCTCTCCCCCTCCTCTCCTCCTCCTCCTCCTCTCTCCCCCTCCCTCCCCTCCTCTCCCTCCCCTCCTCCCTCCCTCCTCCTCCTCTCTCCTCCCCTCTCCCTTCCTCTCCTCTCCCCTCCCCCTCCTCCTCCTCTCCTCTTCCCCTCTCCTCCCCCTCCCCCTCCCCTCCCCCCCTCCCCCTCCCCTCCCTCCCCTCCCCCCCCTCTCTCCCCTCCTCCCTCTCCCCTCCCCCTCTCCTCCTCCCCCTCCCCTCCCCTCTCTCCTCTCCCCCCTACCATCCCCTCCCCTCCCCCCCCTCTCCCTCCTCCTCCCCCTCCCCCCCTCCCCTCCCCCCTCAGTATGGACCCTCTCCTCTCCTCACCCTCTCCCTCCTCCCTCTCCTCCTCCCTCCTCCCCTCCAGATCCTCCTCTCCCCTCCCTCCCCCCCCTCCCCTCCCCCTCTCTCCCTCTCCAGATCCAGTCAGAAGGTGTTCTCTCCCTGGCCTGTCTGCAGATCAGAGACTCCTCAGTGGACCTGAGGACTCCAGACAGTATCAGGAGAGTCTGACCCAGTCAGACAGGTGTTCCTCCTCCTCTGGCCTGTCTGCAGATCAGAGACTTCCTCAGTGGACCAGGTGAGGACTCACACACTACACACCCCCTACACACACCCTACACACACCCTACACACACCCTACACACCTACACCCAGTCAGACAGGTGTTCCTCACACACCTGTCTGCAGACACACACCCTACACACTACACACACCCTACACCCAGTCAGACAGGTGTTCCTCCTCCTCTGGCCTGTCTGCAGATCAGAGACTTCCTCAGTGGACCAGGTGAGGGCTCACACACCCTACACACACCCTACACACACCCTACACACCCTACAGACAGGTGTTCCACACTCCTACTGGCCTGTCTGCAGATCAGAGACTTCCTCAGTGGACCAGGTGAGGGCTCACACACCCTACACACACACACACCCTACACCCAGTCACACACCCTACTCCTCCTCTACCTGTCTCAGACAGAGACTTCCTCCTGGACCTCACACCCTGTCTACAGATCACACACTTCCTCAGTGGAGACAGGTGTTCCTCCTCCTCTGGCCTGTCACACACCCTCCACACACCCTACACACACCACACCCTACACACACCTACACACACCCAGTCAGACAGGTGTTCCTCCTCCTCTGGCCTGTCTGCAGATCAGAGACTTCCTCAGTGGACCAGGTGAGGACCCTACACACACCCTACACACACCCTACACACACCCTACACACACCCTACACACACCCTACACACACCCTACACCCAGTCAGACAGGTGTTCCTCCTCCTCTGGCCTGTCTGCAGATCAGAGACTTCCTCAGTGGACCAGGTGAGGACTCACACACACCTACACACACCCTACACACACCCTACACCCAGTCACAGGTGTTCCTCCTCACACTGGCCTGTCTGCAGATCACACCCTCAGTGGACACACCCTCACACACCCTACACACACCCTACACACACCCTACACACACCCTACACACACTCTACACACACCCCTACACACCCTACACCCAGTCAGACAGGTGTTCCTCCTCCTCTGGCCTGTCTGCAGATCAGAGACTTCCTCAGTGGACCAGGTACACACACCCTACACACACCCTACACACACCCTACACACACCCTACACCCAGTCAGACAGGTGTTCCTCCACACTGGCCTGTCTGCAGACACACCCAGTGGACCAGGTGACACACACCCTACACACACCCTACACACACCCTACAGTACACACACACCCTACACCCAGTCAGACAGGTGTTCCTCCTCCTCTGGCCTGTCTGCAGACACACACCCAGTACACACACTCTACACACACCCTACAATACACACACACCCTACAATACAAGTCAGACAGTTTTCTCCTCTAGGGCAATAGGGCCCTGGTGGAAAGTAGTGCTCTATATAGGAATACCCCCCACTGGTCTACAGTACCCACTATATAGGGAATACAGCCCTGGTCTACAGGTGTTCCTCCTCCTCTAGCCTGGAATCAGGACTTCCTCTGGTCCATAGTAGTGCACTATGTAGGGAATAGGGCCCTGGTCACACCCTAGTACACATAGGGAATAGGGCTCTGGTCTACAGTAGTGCCTATATGGAATAGGGCCCTGGTCTATAGTAGGTGTTCCTCCTCCTCTGCACTGCAGATCAGAGACTTCCTAGTGGAATAGGGCTCTGGTCTACACAGTACACACACTACACCCTACAATAGGGCCCTGGTCAAATGTAGTGCACTATATAGGGAATAGGGCCCTGGTCTACAGTACCCTACACACTACCCTAGGGAATAGGGCCCTGGTCTATAGTAGTGCACTATATAGGGAATAGGGCCCTGGTCTACAGTAGTGCACTTCCTAGGGAATGGGCCCTGGTCTACACACCCTACACACACTATACAGGGAATAGGGCTCTGGTCTCCTCCTCTGGCCTGTCTGCACTATCCTAGGGAATAGGGCTCTGGTCTATAGTAGTGCACTATATAGGAATAGGGCTCTGGTCTATAGTAGTGCACTATATAGGGAATAGGGCCCTGGTCTATAGTAGTGCACTATATACACCCAATAGGGCTCTGGTCTATAGTAGTGCACTATATAGGGAATAGGGCCCTGGTCTATAGTAGTACACTATATAGGGAATAGGGCCCTGGTCTGGCCTAGTAGTGCACTATATAGGGAATAGGGCCCTGGTCTATAGTAGTGTACTATATAGGGAATAGGGCCCTGGTCTACTTCCTAGTAGTGAGGCACTGTATAGGGAATAGGGCCCTGGTCTATAGTAGTGCACTATATAGGGAATAGGGCCCTGGTCTATAGTAGTGGCACTATATAGGGAATAGGGCCCTGGTCTATAGTAGTGCACTGTATAGGGAATAGGGCTCTGGTCTATAGTAGTGCACTATCTGGGAATAGGGCCCTGGTCTCAGTGGCACCATATAGGGAATAGGGCCCTGGTCTATAGTAGTGCACTGTATAGGGAATAGGGCTCTGGTCTATAGTAGGTGCACTATCACATACTTCCTCAGTCCCATGTAGGACACACCCCCACACCCTACACACACCCTACCCATAGGGACTCCTCTGGGTCCCATGTAGGACTCCCCCAGGTACACACCCTATATAGGGACCCTACACCCACCCATGTAGTGACTCCCCAGGTAGTGTTCCCTATAGGGAGTAGGGTCCCCTACAGGACTCCCCCAGGCCTCTGATTTGATGCTGTTTAACAGGTGAGCGTCCTGGCCTGTCTCAGACCAGATGGAGACCACAGTCAGAGGAGACCAGTTCCCTGTGTTTACAGCAAACTGCAGTCAGACATTTACTGAGAGCACACGGACCAATCACAGCTCCCCTGCCAAGGATGGAACCTGCAGAGAGGGAACACAAGTAACACACACACACACACCACACACACACACCCACACACACACACACACACACACACACACACACACACACACCCAGGAAGGGCAGCTGCAGTGACACAGGGTTCAAGGCTGGACCAGCACACACCTCTACACACACCCTACCCTCTGCCTTCTTCTTCTCACCCTGACAGTCACCCTGTCTGACCTGGGGTCCCAGGACACAGTCCTGCACTCTTCACTCACCCTGACAGTCTTCTGTCTGAGGGGGTCCCAGGAAACAGTCCTACACCCTCAGACCTTCTCTCCCTGACAGTCTTCTGTCTGCCCTGGAGGACCCAGGAAACAGTCCTGCTCTCTTCTTCTCTCCCTGACAGTCTTCTGTCTGACCTGGAGGACCCAGGAAACAGTCCTACTCTCTTCTTCTCTCCCTGACAGTCTTCTGTCTGACCTGGAGGTCCCAGGAAACAGTCCTGCTCTTTCTGCTTCCTTCTCTTGTGTGAAAGAGTCACAGGTGACCTCCTCCTCTGGCCTGTCTGCAACAGCTACCAGTTGGACCAGGGGAGGGAGACACAGACAGAGACAGAGAGAGACACCCTAGGGACAGGGGGACACACCCTAGAGAGAGAGAGAGACAGAGGGAGACCCAGTCAGACAGGTGAGAGGGACAGAGAGAGAGAGAGAGGAGACAGTGGAGAGGGAGAGACACACAGAGACACACACCCTACACAGGGAGAGGGACAGGGAGAGAGAGAAACCCAGTGGAAAGGACTCACAACACACACCCTACACACAGGTTAATGAACCACTAACAGTCCTCTGGTTAATGAACCACTAACAGTCCTCTGGTTAATGAACCACTGACAGTCCTCTGGTTAAAGAACCACTGACAGTCCTCTGGTTAAGAACCACTGACAGTCCTCTGGTTAATGAACCACTAACAGTCCTCTGGTTAATGAACCACTGACAGTCCTCTGGTTACAGAACCACTGACAGTCCTCTGGTTAATGAACCACTGACAGTCCTCTGGTTAAAGAACCACTGACAGTCCTCTGCTGGGTTACAGAACCACTGACAGTCCTCTGGTTAATGAACCACTGACAGTCCTCTGGTTAATGAACCACTGACAGTCCTCTGGTTAATGAACCACTGACAGTCCTCTGGTTAATGAACCACTAACAGTCCTCTGGTTAAAGAACCACTAACAGTCCTCTGGTTAATGAACCACTGACAGTCCTCTGGTTAAAGAACCACTAACAGTCCTCTGGTTAATGAACCACTGACAGTCCTCTGGTTAAAGAACCACTAACACACCCTCTGGTTAAGAACCACTAACAGTCCTCTGGTTAAAGAACCACTGACAGTCCTCTGGTTAAGAACCACTGACAGTCCTCACACTGGGTTAAAGAACCACTACAGTCCTCTGGTTAATGAACCACTAACAGTCCTCTGGTTAATGAACCACTAACAGTCCTCTGGTTAAAGAACCACTGACAGTCCTCTGGTTAATGAACCACTAACAGTCCCTCTGGTTAATGAACCACTGACAGTCCTCTGGTTAATGAACCACTAACAGTCCTCTGGTTAAAGAACCACTGACAGTCCTCTGGCTGGGATAAAGAACCACTGACAGTCCTCTGGTTAAAGAACCACTGACAGTCCTCTGGTTAAAGAACCACTGACAGACCTCTACTGGTTAAAGAACCACTGACAGTCCTCTGGTTAATGAACCACTGACAGTCCTCTGGTTAAAGAACCACTGACAGTCCTCTGGTTAAAGAACCACTGACAGTAAGAACCACTAACAGTCCTCTGGTTAATGAACCACTGACAGTCCTCTGGTTAAAGAACCACTAACAGTCCTCTGGTTAAAGAACCACTGACAGTCCTCTGGTTAAAGAACCACTAACAGTCCTCTGGTTAAAGAACCACTGACAGTCCTCTGGTTAAAGAACCACTAACAGTCCTCTGGTTAAAGAACCACTGACAGTCCTCTGGTTAAAGAACCACTAACAGTCCTCGGCTGGGTTAAAGAACCACTGACAGTCCTCTGGTTAATGAACCACTAACAGTCCTCTGGTTAATGAACCACTGACAGTCCTCTGGAACCACTAACAGTCCCTCTGGTTAATGAACCACTAACAGTCCTCTGGTTAAAGAACCACTAACAGTCCTCTGGTTAAAGAACCACTAACAGTCCTCTGGTTAATGAACCACTAACAGTCCTCTGGTTAAAGAACCACTGACAGTCCTCTGGTTAATGAACCACTGACAGTCCTCTGGTTAAAGAACCACTGATTGTCCTCTGGTTAAAGAACCACTGACAGTCCTCGGCTGGGTTAAAGAACCACTGACAGTCCTCTGGTTAATGAACCACTGACAGTCCTCTGGTTAATGAACCACTGACAGTCCTCGGCTGTGGTTAAAGAACCACTGACAGTCCTCTGGTTAAAGAACCACTAACAGTCCTCTGGTTAATGAACCACTGACAGTCCTCTGGTTAATGAACCACTGACAGTCCTCTGGTTAAAGAACCACTGACAGTCCTCTGGTTAATGGACCACTGACAGTCCTCGGCTGGGTTAAAGAACCACTGACAGTCCTCTGGTTAAAGAACCACTAACAGTCCTCTGGTTAATGAACCACTGACAGTCCTCTGGTTAATGAACCACTGACAGTCCTCTGGTTAATGAACCACTGACAGTCCTCTGGTTAATGAACCACTAACAGTCCTCTGGTTAATGAACCACTGACAGTCCTCTGGTTAAAGAACCACTGACAGTCCTCTGGTTAAAGAACCACTGACAGTCCTCTGGTTAATGAACCACTGACAGTCCTCTGGTTAATGAACCACTGACAGTCCTCTGGTTAATGAACCACTAACAGTCCTCTGGTTAATGAACCACTGACAGTCCTCTGGTTAATGAACCACTAACAGTCCTCTGGTTAATGAACCACTGACAGTCCTCTGGTTAAAGAACCACTGACAGTCCTCTGGTTAAAGAACCACTGACAGTCCTCTGGTTAATGAACCACTGACAGTCCTCTGGTTAAAGAACCACTGACAGTCCTCTGGTTAATGAACCACTGACAGTCCTCTGGTTAAAGAACCACTGACAGTCCTCTGGTTAAAGAACCACTGACAGTCCTCTGGTTAATGAACCACTGACAGTCCTCTGGTTAAAGAACCACTGACAGTCCTCTGGTTAATGAACCACTGACAGTCCTCTGGTTAAAGAACCACTGACAGTCCTCTGGTTAATGAACCACTAACAGTCCTCTGGTTAATGAACCACTGACAGTCCTCTGGTTAATGAACCACTAACAGTCCTCTGGTTAAAGAACCACTGACAGTCCTCTGGTTAAAGAACCACTGACAGTCCTCTGGTTAATGAACCACTGACAGTCCTCTGGTTAATGAACCACTGACAGTCCTCTGGTTAAAGAACCACTAACAGTCCTCTGGTTAATGAACCACTGACAGTCCTCTGGTTAAGAACCACTGACAGTCCTCTGGTTAAAGAACCACTGACAGTCCTCTGGTTACTCTGAACCACTGACAGTCCTCTGGTTAAAGAACCACTGACAGTCCTCTGGTTAAAGAACCACTGACAGTCCTCTGGTTAAAGAACCACTGACAGTCCTCTGGTTAAAGAACCACTAACAGTCCTCTGGGTTAAAGAACCACTGACAGTCCTCTGGTTAATGAACCACTAACAGTCCTCTGGTTAAAGAACCACTGACAGTCCTCTGGTTAATGAACCACTAACAGTCCTCTGGTTAAAGAACCACTGACAGTCCTCTGGTTAATGAACCACTAACAGTCCTCTGGTTAAAGAACCACTGACAGTCCTCTGGTTAAAGAACCACTGACAGTCCTCGGCTGGTTAAAGAACCACTGACAGTCCTCTGGTTAAAGAACCACTGACAGTCCTCTGGTTAATGAACCACTGACAGTCCTCTGGTTAATGAACCACTGACAGTCCTCTGGTTAAAGAACCACTAACAGTCCTCTGGTTAAAGAACCACTGACAGTCCTCTGGTTAAAGAACCACTGACAGTCCTCTGGTTAATGAACCACTGACAGTCCTCTGGTTAAATGAACCACTGACAGTCCTCTGGTTAATGAACCACTGACAGTCCTCTGGTTAAAGAACCACTGACAGTCCTCTGGTTAAAGAACCACTGACAGTCCTCTGGTTAATGAACCACTGACAGTCCTCTGGTTAAAGAACCACTGACAGTCCTCTGGTTAAGAACCACTGACAGTCCTCTGGTTAATGAACCACTGACAGTCCTCTGGTGAACCACTGACAGTCCTCTGGAACCACTGACAGTCCTCTGGTTAAAGAACCACTAACAGTCCTCTGGTTAAAGAACCACTGACAGTCCTCGGCTGGGTTAAAGAACCACTGACAGTCCTCTGGTTAATGAACCACTGACAGTCCTCTGGTTAAAGAACCACTGACAGTCCTCTGGTTAAAGAACCACTGACAGTCCTCTGGTTAATGAACCACTGACAGTCCTCTGGTTAAAGAACCACTGACAGTCCTCTGGTTAATGAACCACTGACAGTCCTCTGGTTAAAGAACCACTGACAGTCCTCTGGTTAAAGCACCACTAACAGTCCTCTGGGCTGACAGTCCTCTGGTTAAAGAACCACTGACAGTCCTCTGGTTAATGAACCACTGACAGTCCTCTGGTTAAAGAACCACTGACAGTCCTCTGGTTAAAGAACCACTGACAGTCCTCTGGTTAAAGAACCACTGACAGTCCTCTGGTTAAAGAACCACTGACAGTCCTCTGGGCTGGGTTAAAGAACCACTGACAGTCCTCTGGTTAAAGAACCACTGACAGTCCTCTGGTTAAAGAACCACTGACAGTCCTCTGGTTAAACCACCACTAACAGTCCTCTGGTTAAAGAACCACTGACAGTCCTCTGGTTAAAGAACCACTGACAGTCCTCTGGTTAAAGAACCACTAACAGTCCTCTGGTTAATGAAACCACTGACAGTCCTCTGGTTAATGAACCACTAACAGTCCTCTGGTTAAAGAACCACTGACAGTCCTCGGCTGGTTAAAGAACCACTGACAGTCCTCTGGTTAAAGAACCACTGACAGTCCTCTGGTTAAAGAACCACTGACAGTCCTCTGGTTAAAACCACTGTCCTTGGTTAAAGAACCACTGACAGTCCTCTGGTTAATGAACCACTAACAGTCCTCTGGTTAAAGAACCACTGACAGTCCTCCTCTGGGTTAAAGAACCACTGACAGTCCTCTGGTTAAAGAACCACTAACAGTCCTCTCTGGTTAAAGAACCACTAACAGTCCTCTGGTTAAAGAACCACTGACAGTCCTCTGGTTAAAGAACCACTAACAGTCCTCTGGTTAAAGAACCACTGACAGTCCTCAGAGTTGGCTGGTTAAAGAACCACTGACAGTCCTCTGGTTAAAGAACCACTGACAGTCCTCTGGTTAAAGAACCACTGACAGTCCTCGTTAAGAACCACTGGTTAAAGAACCACTGACAGTCTTCTCTGGTTAAAGAACCACTGACAGTCCTCTGGTTAAAGAACCACTGACAGTCCTCTGGTAAAGAACCACTGACAGTCCTCGGCTGGTTAATGAACCACTGACAGTCCTCTGGTTAATGAACCACTGACAGTCCTCTGGTTAAAGAACCACTGACAGTCCTCTGGCTGGGTTAATGAACCACTGACAGTCCTCTGGTTAAAGAACCACTGACAGTCTTCTCTGGTTAATGAACCACTGACAGTCCTCTGGTTAATGAACCACTGACAGTCCTCTGGTTAATGAACCACTGACAGTCCTCTGGTTAAAGAACCACTGACAGTCCTCTGGTTAAAGAACCACTGACAGTCCTCTGGTTAAAGAACCACTGACAGTCTTCTCTGGTTAAAGAACCACTGACAGTCCTCTGGTTAAAGAACCACTGACAGTCCTCGGCTGGGTTAAAGAACCACCACTGACAGTCCTCTGGTTAAAGAACCACTGACAGTCCTCTGGTTAAAGAACCACTGACAGTCCTCGGCTGTAACCCTCTGGTTAAAGAACCACTGACAGTCCTCTGGTTAAAGAACCACTAACAGTCCTCGGCTGGGTTAAAGAACCACTAACAGTCCTCTGGTTAAAGAACCACTAACAGTCCTCTGGTTAAAGAACCACTGACAGTCCTCGGCTGGGTTAAAGAACCACTGACAGTCCTCGGCTGGGTTAAAGAACCACTGACAGTCCTCGGCTGGGTTAAAGAACCACTGACAGTCCTCTGGTTAAAGAACCACTGACAGTCCTCTGGTTAAAGAACCACTGACAGTCCTCTGGTTAAAGAACCACTAACAGTCCTCGGCTGGGTTAAAAGCACCGCTTTGTGTTTGATTGAAAGGCAGGGTGTTCCTAATCAAAACACTTGCGTGAGAAGTGAAGGAACGTCACTCCTGAACAAGGCCTTCTTTTGATGTCCCAACGAACATGACGGAAGGACCACCATCTTTCTTTCATTAATCCAGATTTCCGTGCGCTGCCTTTTCCCCCTCTCTCAGCACATGAGGAGCTAGGAGAGAACCAGATGACCTTAGTGCTACCTTTGAGCTGGGCTACAAGTTAAGGGAACGTGTTAGTACTTCCAGCTGGGGTACCATATGAGTTGGCTGGACTTAACCAGTTGATTCTATAGGAGCTGTGTGTAAAGAGTCAGAGAGGTGGTATCTTCTGGCTGGACTTCCAGATGATTCTATAGGAGCTGTTGGTGTAAAGAGTCAGAGAGGTGGTATCTTCTGGCTGGACTTCCAGATGATTCTATAGGAGCTGTTAAAGGTGTAAAGAGTCAGAGGTGGTATCTTCTGGCTGGACTTCAGATGATTCTATAGGAGCTGTGTGTGAGTCAGAGAGGTGGTATCTTCTGGCTGGACTTCCAGATGATTCTATAGGAGCTGTGTAAAGAGTCAGAGAGGTGGTATCTTCTGGCTGGACTTCCAGATGATTCTATAGGAGCTGTGTGTAAAGAGTCAGAGAGGTGGTATCTTCTGGCTGGACTTCCAGCTGATTCTATAGGAGCTGTGTAAAGAGTCAGAGAGGTGGTATCTTCTGGCTGGACTTCCAGATGATTCTATAGGAGCTGGTTGTGTAAAGAGTCAGAGAGGTGGTATCTTCTGGCTGGACTTCCAGATGATTCCAGTTGATTCCATTGAGCTGTGTAAAGAGTCAGAGAGGTGGTATCTTCTGGCCTGGCCCAGATGATGGTACCATTGAGCTGGTGTAAAGGTCCCGGTTAGGTGGTGCCATTGAGCTGGCTGGGACTTCCACCATTGAGCTGGGTGCCCATTCTGGCTAGGAGCTGTGTAAAGACCATCAGAGCTGGCTGGCCCGGGTATCCATTGGCTGGACTTAACCCGGTTGGATGATTCTGTCCTGGCTAGTACCATTGAGCATTAACCATTGAGCTGGTAAGTTGAGAGTCATTGAGAGGTGGTATCTTCTGGCTGGTGGACCTTGACAGATGATTTAGGAGCTGTTGTAAACCATTGAGCTCAGAGAGGTGGTATCTTCTGGTTGGATATTTGATTGTAACTATAGGAGCTGGTGTAAGAGCTCAGTAGCTGGGCTGGCCCGGTTGGTGAACCATTAACAGCTGGTTGGATATCACTGGCCCAGTTGGTTAAAGAACCAGCTGGCTGGCCCGAGTTTGTCACTACCATTGAGCTGGGCTGGCCCAGCTGGTAGGAGAACCATTGACACCGGTTGTCATTAACCAGCCGGTTGGTGGTACCATTGAGCTGGGCTGGCCAGTACCTGGTTGGTGGTGCCATTGAGCTGGGCTGGCTCTGGTTGGTGCCATTGCCATTGAGCTGGGTAACATTGAGCTGCCCTGGTTGGTGGTACCATTGAGCTGGTAACTCTGTCTTCGGTTAATATTTTGTATTGTAACTCTGTCTTCTATTAATATTTAGGTACGGTACTCTGTCTCCTGAGCTGGGCTGTCTCCTGTTAATATTTAGTGCCATTGAGCTGTCTCCCCTGGTTCTATTAATATTGAGCTGGAACTCTGTCTTCTGTTAATATTTTGTATTACGGTAACTCTGTCTTGTGTTAATATTTAGTATTACTGGTAACTCTGTCTTCTGTTAATATTTAGTTTTACTGGTAACTCTGTCTTCTGTTAATATTTAGTATTACGGTAACTCTGTCTTCTGTTAATATTTAGTATTACGGTAACTCTGTCTTCTGTTAATATTTTGTATTACGGTAACTCTGTCTTCTGTTAATATTTAGTTTTACGGTAACTGTCTCCTGTGACAGTCTCCTGTTAATATTTAGTTTTACGGTAACTCTGTCTTCTGTTAATATTTAGTTTTACGGTAACTGTCTCCTGTCTCTCTCCTGTTAATATTTAGTTTTACGTAACCCTGTCTTCTGTTAGTTTTTTAACCAGCGGAGCTGAACGTGGAGCTGTCCCGGCCCCTGAAGGTGAACCCTACGCTGGTGAAACTGGAGCAGACCAAAGCCTACCTGAGGAGGGTCCTACCTCATCACTACTGGGAGTCTCCCAAACCCCCTCCACCCCTCATTCCTCCCCCAGTAGGACCTCGACCTCCTCTCCCCTCGTCCCGACCCCTCCCACCTCAGCTCTCTAAGATCCCTGGCACCCTTCCACAAGGTGTCCCTCCGCACCGCCCAGATCGTGGTTGTCATGGAGACCGAGTCGCACCATGCCCGGCCCAGCCTGTCCTGGTCGGTGTCGGCTATGAAGGGTACCATAAACATGAAGACTGGGCCCAAGCCAGACGGTAAAGAGCCTTAAACATTTATCTGCCCTGTTGACTTTTTACAGTTGAAACAGCAGCTCCCCCTTTCTCTTCTCCTCCCTCACACTTCATCCCTCTCTCTTCTCCTCCTTCGCACTTCATCCCTCTCTCTTCTCCTCCCTCACACTTCATCCCTTCTCTTCTCCTCCCTCGCACTTCATCCCTCTCTCTTCTCCTCCCTCACACTTCATCCCTTTCTCTTCTCCTCCCTCACACTTCATCCCTCTCTCTTCTCCTCCCTCACACTTCACCCCTCTCTCTTCTCCTCCCTCACACTTCATCCCTCTCTCATCACCCCCTCACACTTCAACCCTCTCTCATCACCCCACTCACACTTCACCCCTCTCTCATCACCCCACTCGCACTTCATCCCCTCTCTTCTAACCCCTCTCTCTTTCTCTCCCTCTCTTCTCTCCCCTTGGTTAGGAGAGATATCACACCTTAGTGAAGGGAACATTAACCAGCTGGTTAGGAGAGATATCACACCTTAGTGACATTAACCAGCTGGTTAGGAGAGATATCACACCTTAGTGAAGGGAACATTAACCAGCTGGTTAGGAGAGATATCACACCTTAGTGACATTAACCAGCTGG
Source organism: Oncorhynchus keta (assembly GCF_023373465.1). Classification (NCBI taxonomy): domain Eukaryota; kingdom Metazoa; phylum Chordata; class Actinopteri; order Salmoniformes; family Salmonidae; genus Oncorhynchus; species Oncorhynchus keta. The sequence goes on from NW_026281971.1 coordinate 31,344, forward strand.
TTAGGAGAGATATCACACCTTAGTGACATTAACCAGCTGGTTAGGAGGGAACATTAACCAGCTGGTTAGGAGAGATATCACACCTTAGTGAAGGGAACATTAACCAGCTGGTTAGGAGAGATATCACACCTTAGTGACATTAACCAGCTGGTTAGGAGAGATATCACACCTTAGTGAAGGGAACATTAACCAGCTGGTTAGGAGAGATATCACACCTTAGTGACATTAACCAGCTGGTTAGGAGAGATATCACACCTTAGTGGAGGGAACATTAACCAGCTGGTTAGGAGAGATATCACACCTTAGTGGAGGGAACATTAACCAGCTGGTCACCCCTTTTTAGGAGAGATATCACACCTTAGTGACATTAACCAGCTGGTTAGGAGAGATATCACACCTTAGTGACATTAACCAGCTGGTTAGGAGAGATATCACACCTTAGTGACATTAACCAGCTGGTTAGGAGAGATATCACACCTTAGTGACATTAACCAGCTGGTTAGGAGAGATATCACACCTTAGTGAAGGGAACATTAACCAGCTGGTTAGGAGAGATATCACACCTTAGTGACATTAACCAGCTGGTTAGGAGAGATATCACACCTTAGTGACATTAACCAGCTGGTTAGGAGAGATATCACACCTTAGTGACATTAACCAGCTGGTTAGGAGAGATATCACACCTTAGTGAAGGGAACATTAACCAGCTGGTTAGGAGAGATATCACACCTTAGTGACATTAACCAGCTGGTTAGGAGAGATATCACACCTTAGTGAAGGGAACATTAACCAGCTGGTTAGGAGAGATATCACACCTTAGTGACATTAACCAGCTGGTTAGGAGAGATATCACACCTTAGTGAAGGGAACATTAACACCTTAGTGAAGGGAACATTAACCAGCTGGTTAGAGAGATATCACACCTTAGTGACATTAACCAGCTGGTTAGGAGAGATATCACACCTTAGTGAAGGGAACATTAACCAGCTGGTTAGGAGAGATATCACACCTTAGTGACATTAACCAGCTGGTTAGGAGAGATATCACACCTTAGTGACATTAACCAGCTGGTTAGGAGAGATATCACACCTTAGTGAAGGGAACATTAACCAGCTGGTTAGGAGAGATATCACACCTTAGTGACATTAACCAGCTGGTTAGGAGAGATATCACACCTTAGTGAAGGGAACATTAACCAGCTGGTTAGGAGAGATATCACACCTTAGTGACATTAACCAGCTGGTTAGGAGAGATATCACACCTTAGTGAAGGGAACATTAACCAGCTGGTTAGGAGAGATATCACACCTTAGTGAAGGGAACATTAACCAGCTGGTTAGGAGAGATATCACACCTTAGTGACATTAACCAGCTGGTTAGGAGAGATATCACACCTTAGTGAAGGGAACATTAACCAGCTGGTTAGGAGAGATATCACACCTTAGTGAAGGGAACATTAACCAGCTGGTTAGGAGAGATATCACACCTTAGTGACATTAACCAGCTGGTTAGGAGAGATATCACACCTTAGTGACATTAACCAGCTGGTTAGGAGAGATATCACACCTTAGTGAAGGGAACATTAACCAGCTGGTTAGGAGAGATATCACACCTTAGTGAAGGGAACATTAACCAGCTGGTTAGGAGAGATATCACACCTTAGTGACATTAACCAGCTGGTTAGGAGAGATATCACACCTTAGTGAAGGGAACATTAACCAGCTGGTTAGGAGAGATATCACACCTTAGTGACATTAACCAGCTGGTTAGGAGAGATATCACACCTTAGTGACATTAACCAGCTGGTTAGGAGAGATATCACACCTTAGTGAAGGGAACATTAACCAGCTGGTTAGGAGAGATATCACACCTTAGTGACATTAACCAGCTGGTTAGGAGAGATATCACACCTTAGTGAAGGGAACATTAACCAGCTGGTTAGGAGAGATATCACACCTTAGTGACATTAACCAGCTGGTTAGGAGAGATATCACACCTTAGTGACATTAACCAGCTGGTTAGGAGAGATATCACACCTTAGTGACATTAACCAGCTGGTTAGGAGAGATATCACACCTTAGTGAAGGGAACATTAACCAGCTGGTTAGGAGAGATATCACACCTTAGTGACATTAACCAGCTGGTTAGGAGAGATATCACACCTTAGTGACATTAACCAGCTGGTTAGGAGAGATATCACACCTTAGTGACATTAACCAGCTGGTTAGGAGAGATATCACACCTTAGTGAAGGGAACATTAACCAGCTGGTTAGGAGAGATATCACACCTTAGTGACATTAACCAGCTGGTTAGAGAGATATCACACCTTAGTGAAGGGAACATTAACCAGCTGGTTAGGAGAGATATCACACCTTAGTGACAGCGAACATTAACCAGCTGGTTAGGAGAGATATCACACCTTAGTGACATTAACCAGCTGGTTAGGAGAGATATCACACCTTAGTGGCATTAACCAGCTGGTTAGGAGAGATATCACACCTTAGTGACATTAACCAGCTGGTTAGGAGAGATATCACACCTTAGTGAAGGGAACATTAACCAGCTGGTTAGGAGAGATATCACACCTTAGTGACATTAACCAGCTGGTTAGGAGAGATATCACACCTTACTGAAGGGAACCATTAACCAGCTGGTTAGGAGAGATATCACACCTTAGTGACAGCGAACATTAACCAGCTGGTTAGGAGAGATATCACACCTTAGTGACATTAACCAGCTGGTTAGAGAGATATCACACCTTAGTGAAGGGAACATTAACCAGCTGGTTAGGAGAGATATCACACCTTAGTGACATTAACCAGCTGGTTAGGAGAGATATCACACCTTAGTGGAGGGAACATTAACCAGCTGGTTAGCTGGAGAGATATCACACCTTAGTGAAGGGAACATTAACCAGCTGGTTAGGAGAGATATCACACCTTAGTGACATTAACCAGCTGGTTAGGAGAGATATCACACCTTAGTGAAGGGAACATTAACCAGCTGGTTAGGAGAGATATCACACCTTAGTGACATTAACCAGCTGGTTAGGAGAGATATCACACCTTAGTGACATTAACCAGCTGGTTAGGAGAGATATCACACCTTAGTGGAGGGAACATTAACCAGCTGGTTACCTTAGGAGAGATATCACACCTTAGTGAAGGGAACATTAACCAGCTGGTTAGGAGAGATATCACACCTTAGTGACATTAACCAGCTGGTTAGGAGAGATATCACACCTTAGTGAAGGGAACACAGTCTTGGTGAGGGCCCTTAAAGATCTCATCAAGCCTGTCTGTCTGTCTCCTAGTACCGTGCTGAGGGCCCTTAAAGATCTCATCAAGCCTGTCTGTCTGTCTCCTAGTACCTTGGTGAGGGCCCTGACCTTAAAGATCTCATCAAGCCTGTCTGTCTGTCTCCTAGTACCGTGCTGAGGGCCCTTAAAGATCTCATCAAGCCTGTCTGTCTGTCTCCTAGTACCTTGCTGAGGGCCCTTAAAGATCTCATCAAGCCTGTCTGTCTGTCTCCTAGTACCTTGGTGAGGGCCCTTAAAGATCTCATCAAGCCTGTCTGTCTGTCTCCTAGTACCTTGGTGAGGGCCCTTAAAGATCTCATCAAGCCTGTCTGTCTGTCTCCTAGTACCTTGGTGAGGGCCCTTAAAGATCTCATCAAGCCTGTCTGTCTGTCTCCTAGTACCTTGCTGAGGGCCCTGAATTTAAAGATCTCATCAAGCCTGTCTGTCTGACTCCTAGTACCTTGCCTGAGGGCCCTTAAAGATCTCATCAAGCCTGTCTGTCTGTCTCCTAGTACCTTGCTGAGGGCCCTTAAAGATCTCATCAAGCCTGTCTGTCTGACTCCTAGTACCTGGCTGAGGGCCCTTAAAGATCTCATCAAGCCTGTCTGTCTGACTCCTAGTACCGTGCTGAGGGCCCTTAAAGATCTCATCAAGCCTGTCTGTCTGACTCCTAGTACCTTGCTGAGGGCCCTTAAAGATCTCATCAAGCCTGTCTGTTTGACTCCTAGTACCTTGGTGAGGGCCCTTAAAGATCTCATCAAGCCTGTCTGTCTGACTCCTAGTACCGTGCTGAGGGCCCTTAAAGATCTCATCAAGCCTGTCTGTTTGACTCCTAGTACCTTGGTGAGGGCCCTTAAAGATCTCATCAAGCCTGTCTGTCTGTCTCCTAGTACCTTGCTGAGGGCCCTTAAAGATCTCATCAAGCCTGTCTGTCTGTCTCCTAGTACCTTGCTGAGGGCCCTGACCTTAAAGATCTCATCAAGCCTGTCTGTCTGTCTCCTAGTACCTTAGTACCTTGCTGAGGGCCCTGACCTTAAAGATCTCATCAAGCCTGTCTGTCTGTCTCCTAGTACCTTGCCAGAGGGCCCTTAAAGATCTCATCCAGCCTGTCTGTCTGTCTCCTAGTACCTTGCTGTCTGTGGCTATAATCCTTCTCAACATATTTCTCTGTCTGACAGCGATACTACCAAACCACCAAACAACACAAGAGGTTAAAATACTCCCAATGAAAGATTTGTAGAGTCCAAGCCCCTGTCATGTGACCTGGGTGAGGCGTAGCTGGGAAGTTAATGGTCTCTGTGGTTTTGTTTCGCCACAACAAAGTCCTCCTGAATAGAACACAGGAAACGGACCATGATGCATCACTGTTGTGTTCTCCGATCCGTAACCACAACGTTACCATGGAGGAATGACTTGTTCCTGGCCAGGCAAGATATTTTCTGTTTCCCAAATGGCACCTTCTTCACTACGTAGTGCACTACTCCATAGGGCTCTGGTCTAAAGTAGTGCACTACCCCATAGGGCTCTGGTCTAAAGTAGTGCCCTACCCCATAGGGCTCTGGTCTAAAGTAGTGCCCTACCCCATAGGGCTCTGGTCTAAAGTAGTGCCCTACCCCATAGGGCTCTGGTCTAAAGTAGTGCCCTACCCCATAGGGCTCTGGTCTAAAGTAGTGCCCTATCCCATAGGGCTCTGGTCTAAAGTAGTGCCCTACCCCATAGGGCTCTGGTCTAAAGTAGTGCCCTACCCCATAGGGCTCTGGTCTAAAGTAGTGCCCTACCCCATAGGGCTCTGGTCTAAAGTAGTGCCCTACCCCATAGGGCTCTGGTCTAAAGTAGTGCACTACCCCATAGGGCTCTGGTCTAAAGTAGTGCCCTACTCCATAGGGCTCTGGTCTAAAGTAGTGCACTTTATAGGAAATAGGGTGATATTTCGGACCCTAGTTCCTGTGTCCTCCAATACTGAGACCAGAGGGCTGAACCTCTCTTAACAGTTAGGATAATGTTCTCAGACCAGTCCTGACCAGACCTCTCTGACTAAACCTCTCTGACTAACCCTCTCTGACTAACCCTCTCTGACTAAACCTCTCTGACTAAACCTCTCTGACCAGACCTCTCTGACTAAACCTCTCTGACTAAACCTCTCTGACTAAACCTCTCTGACTAAACCTCTCTGACTAAACCTCTCTGACCAGACCTCTCTGACCAGACCTCTCTGACTAAACCTCTCTGACTAAACCTCTCTGACTAAACCTCTCTGACTAAACCTCTCTGACTAAACTCTCTGACTAAACCTCTCTGACTAAACCTCTCTGACCGGACCTCTCTGACTAATCCTCTCTGACTAAACCACTCTGACTAAACCTCTCTGACTAATCCTCTCTGACTAAACCTCTCTGACCGGACCTCTCTGACTAAACCTCTCTGACCAGACCTCTCTGACTAAACCTCTCTGATTAAACCTCTCTGACCGGACCTCTCTGACTAAACCTCTCTGACTAAACCTCTCTGACTAAACCTCTCTGACTAAACCTCTCTGACTAAACTCTCCAAACCTCTCTGACTAAACCTCTCTGACTAAACCTCTCTGACTACCAGACCTCTCTGACTAAACCTCTCTGACTAAACCTCTCTGACTAAACCTCTCTGACTAAACCTCTCTGACTAAACCTCTCTGACCGGACCTTTCTGACTAAACCTCTCTGACCGGACCTCTCTGACTAAACCTCTCTGACTAAAACTCTCTGACTCTGACCAGAACCTCTCTGACTAAACCTCTCTGACTAAATACTCTCTGACTAAACCTTCTCTCTGACCGGACCTCTCTGACTAAACCTCTCTGACTAAACCTCTCTGACCGGACCTCTCTGACCAGACCTCTCTGACTAAACCTCTCTGACTAAACCTCTCTGACTAAACCTCTCTGGCTAAACCTCTCTGACTAAACCTCTCTGACTAAACCTCTCTGACTAAATCTCTCTGACTAAACCTCTCTGACTAAACCTCTCTGACCGGACCTCTCTGACTAAACCTCTCTGGCTAAACCTCTCTGACTAAACCTCTCTGGCTAAACCTCTCTGACTAAACCTCTCTGACTAAACCTCTCTGACTAAACCTCTCTGTTTCTGCTGTTTTTATTGTTTCTTCATCACCATGTGGTGTTTTGATGTTTCCAGAAGGTTTGTCAGGGTTTCCTCCCTATAAGCTGTGTTGAGACAAGAAGCCAGAGCAGCAAGTCTCTCAGATCCCCTTTCCGTTTCTCCGTTTCTCCGTTTCTCCGTTTCTCCGTACGCACGTAAACCACCGGCCGCCAAGAACAACGGCTGTCGTGTACATCAAGAAGACCTGTCACGTTATGGTCGGTACCAGAACCAGAGAGTTCTGTTACAACACACTGACACGGTATGGTTGGTACCAGAACCAGAGAGTTCTGTTACAACACACTGACACGGTATGGTTGGTACCAGAACCAGAGAGTTCTGTTACTGTTACAACACACTGACACGGTATGGTCGGTACCAGAACCAGAGAGTTCTGTTACAACACACTGACACGGTATGGTTGGTACCAGAACCAGAGAGTTCTGTTACAACACACTGACACGGTATGGTCGGTACCAGAACCAGAGAGTTCTGTTACTGTTACAACACACTGACACGTTATGGTCGGTACCAGAACCAGAGAGTTCTGTTACAACACACTGACACGGTATGGTCGGTACCAGAACCAGAGAGTTCTGTTACAACACACTGACACGTTATGGTCGGTACCAGAACCAGAGAGTTCTGTTACAACACACTGACACGTTATGGTTGGTACCAGAACCAGAGAGTTCTGTTACTGTTACAACACACTGACACGTTATGGTCGGTACCAGAACCAGAGAGTTCTGTTACAACACACTGACACGTTATGGTCGGTACCAGAACCAGAGAGTTCTGTTACAACACACTGACACGTTATGGTCGGTACCAGAACCAGAGAGTTCTGTTACAACACACTGACACGTTATGGTTGGTACCAGAACCAGAGAGTTCTGTTACTGTTACAACACACTGACACGGTATGGTCGGTACCAGAACCAGAGAGTTCTGTTACTGTTACAACACACTGACACGTTATGGTCGGTACCAGAACCAGAGAGTTCTGTTACTGTTACAACACACTGACACGTTATGGTCGGTACCAGAACCAGAGAGTTCTGTTACAACACACTGACACGTTATGGTCGGTACCAGAACCAGAGAGTTCTGTTACTGTTACAACACACTGACACGGTATGGTCGGTACCAGAACCAGAGAGTTCTGTTACAACACACTGACACGTTATGGTCGGTACCAGAACCAGAGAGTTCTGTTACAACACACTGACACGTTATGGTCGGTACCAGAACCAGAGAGTTCTGTTACAACACACTGACACGTTATGGTCGGTACCAGAACCAGAGAGTTCTGTTACAACACACTGACACGTTATGGTCGGTACCAGAACCAGAGAGTTCTGTTACTGTTACAACACACTGACACGGTATGGTCGGTACCAGAACCAGAGAGTTCTGTTACAACACACTGACACGTTATGGTCGGTACCAGAACCAGAGAGTTCTGTTACAACACACTGACACGTTATGGTCGGTACCAGAACCAGAGAGTTCTGTTACAACACACTGACACGTTATGGTCGGTACCAGAACCAGAGAGTTCTGTTACTGTTACAACACACTGACACGGTATGGTCGGTACCAGAACCAGAGAGTTCTGTTACTGTTACAACACACTGACACGTTATGGTCGGTACCAGAACCAGAGAGTTCTGTTACAACACACTGACACGTTATGGTCGGTACCAGAACCAGAGAGTTCTGTTACTGTTACAACACACTGACACGTTATGGTCGGTACCAGAACCAGAGAGTTCTGTTACAACACACTGACACGTTATGGTCGGTACCAGAACCAGAGAGTTCTGTTACAACACACTGACACGTTATGGTCGGTACCAGAACCAGAGAGTTCTGTTACAACACACTGACACGTTATGGTTGGTACCAGAACCAGAGAGTTCTGTTACAACACACTGACACGTTATGGTCGGTACCAGAACCAGAGAGTTCTGTTACTGTTACAACACACTGACACGTTATGGTCGGTACCAGAACCAGAGAGTTCTGTTACAACACACTGACACGGTATGGTCGGTACCAGAACCAGAGAGTTCTGTTACAACACACTGACACGTTATGGTCGGTACCAGAACCAGAGAGTTCTGTTACAACACACTGACACGGTATGGTTGGTACCAGAACCAGAGAGTTCTGTTACTGTTACAACACACTGACACGTTATGGTTGGTACCAGAGCCAGAGAGTTCTGTTACAACACATTGACACGTTATGGTCGGTACCAGAACCAGAGAGTTCTGTTACTGTTACTACACACTGACACGTTATGGTTGGTACCAGAACCAGAGAGTTCTGTTACTGTTACTACACACTGACACGTTATGGTCGGTACCAGAACCAGAGAGTTCTGTTACAACACACTGACACGGTATGGTTGGTACCAGAACCAGAGAGTTCTGTTACTGTTACAACACACTGACACGTTATGGTCGGTACCAGAACCAGAGAGTTCTGTTACTGTTACAACACACTGACACGGTATGGTCGGTACCAGAACCAGAGAGTTCTGTTACAACACACTGACACGTTATGGTCGGTACCAGAACCAGAGAGTTCTGTTACAACACACTGACACGTTATGGTCGGTACCAGAACCAGAGTTCTGTTACTGTTACAACACACTGACACGTTATGGTCGGTACCAGAACCAGAGAGTTCTGTTACAACACACTGACACGTTATGGTTGGTACCAGAACCAGAGAGTTCTGTTACTGTTACAACACACTGACACGTTATGGTCGGTACCAGAACCAGAGAGTTCTGTTATCACACTGACCGTTAGTACAGGATGGATGGACTGACACGTTATGGATGGTACCAGAACCAGAGAGTTGTTACTGTTACAACACACTGACAGTATGGTTGGTACCAGAACCAGAGAGTTCTGTTATCAACACACTGACAGGGATGGATGGGTAGGGAGAACCAGAGAGTTCTCAACCTCTATTGGGCCAATAACAGGACATGGGTAGAAAGGCATATTGGGGTCTGGAAACTCTGAGAGTCACTTCTGTTCACTGAACATAGGGGGTTAGAGGGGGTGGGGAGGGAACGGGAGAGGACAGAGATTCTCTGGGGGGGGACAGAGTTTCTCTGGGGGAGGAACCAGGGAGGACAGAGTTTCTCTGGAGGGGGAGGGACCAGAACGGGGGAGGACAGAGTTTCTCTGGGGTTACAACAGAGTTTCTCTGGGGGAGGACAGAGTTTCTCTGGGTTAGGACAGAGTTTCTCGGGGGGGTACCAGGACCAGATTTTCTCTGGGGGAACACACTGACAGTTTCTCTGGGGGGAACCAGAGTTTGTTCTGGGGGAGGACACTGACAGTTTCTCTGGGGGGGAGGACAGTTCTGTTTCTCTGGGGGGGACAGAGTTTCTCTGGGGGGGACAGAACCAGAGAGTTTCTCTGGGGGAGGACAGACAGTTTCTCTGGGGTACCAGAACCAGAGTTTCTCTGGGGGGGACACTGACACGTTTCTATGGGGGGAGGACAGAGTTTCTCTGGGGGGACAGAGTTTCTCTGGGGGGAGGACAGATTTTCTCTGGGGGAGGACAGAGTTTCTCTGTTACAACACAGAGTTTCTCTGGGGGAGGACAGAGTTTCTCTGGGGGAGGACAGAGTTTCTCTGGGGGGAACCAGAGAGTTCTGTTACAACACAGACAGTTTCTCAGAACCAGAGGGGGAGGACAGAGTTTCTCTACAACACAGGACAGAGTTTCTTGGTCTGGGGGAGGACAGAGTTTCTCTTACAACACAGAGTTTCTCTGGTACCAGAACCAGAGTTTTCTTTCTCTACAACACAGGACAGAGTTTCTCTGGGGGGAGGACAGAGTTTCTCTACAACACATCTGACACGCTTTTAAACCCATCTGAACAGATGTTCTATAGGGTTTCTTCAGATAAAATGATTGTCAAATATTTTAATTAAAACCTCAACAATTTGCACTTGTTTACTCAAATCTACATAACTCCGCAGTGAGAACATTCTGACGCTGTGGCCGGCTGATTTTCAACAGCTTTTCAGCTTTCATCCATTTCTGATGTGTTGCCTTTTATAAACACAGTTTCAACAGAGGAGCATGGGGAAAAGATGAGAAAGGGGACGAGATGGGGGACCAGAGAGTTCTGGAAACAGGGAGAGAGGGGGAGGGAGGGAGAGACCAGAACCAGAGAGTTCTGGGAGGGAACACACTGACAGTTAGGGGAGGGAGGGACCAGAACCAGAGGGAGTTCTGGGACAACACACTGAGGGACGTTAGAGGTCGGGACCAGAGGGACCAGAGAGTTCTGTTACAGGGACAGAGGGACGAGGGAGGGGGACCAGAACCAGAGAGTTCTGTTAGAGAGAAAGGGATGGAGATGGGGAGGGCGAGAGAGGGAGAGAGTTCTGTTAGAGAGGGAGAGGGAGAGGGAGTTAGGGATGGAGAGAACCAGAGAGTTCTGTTACAAGGGGGAGAGGGAGAGGGGTACCAGAGACCAGAGAGGGATGGGAGGGGACACTGAGAGAGGGAGAGAGAGAAAGGGATGGAGAGTTCTGGGCGAGAGAGGGAGAGGGAGAGAGGGAAGGGGACAGAGAGTTGTGTTTTCTATGACACGTTATGGTGGTACCAGAACCAGAGAGTTCTGGGGGTTACAACTGGGGAAGCTAATCCCTGGTTGGAGGAGGATGACAGCTCTTTAGCTGTGGGGTTCTGACATCTCGCCTGTCGAGAAGAGATTTATCACTAAGTGATTCTGTTGTTGACTATAAACACCATGTCCTCTTGGTGCAGAACCTCATGTTCACTAGTCAGGCTGATGGTCATGGAGACCCACTGAGATGTAGATGTTCCTGTAATCTCTAGATGTTTCTCGTGGTCTCTAGATGTTTCTAGATGTTTCAACGTGGTCTCTAGATGTTTCTCGGCGTCTCTAGATGTTTCTGTTAGTCTCTAGATGTTTCTCGTCGTCTCTAGATGTTTCTGTGGTCTCTAGATGTCTCTAGAAGTTTCTCGCTGTCTCTAGATGTTTCTCATCGTCTCTAGATGTTTATGGTGGTCTCCAGATGTTTCTCATTGTCTCTAGATGTTTCTAATCGTCTCCAGATGTTTCTCATCATCTCTAGATGTTTCTCATTGTTTCTAGATGTTTCTCATCATCTAGATGTTTCCTGTCTGTCTGTCCTATACCACAGCAAGGTGTGTGAATAGCCAGGACAGTCTGTTGCCTCATGGTCCTGGGTGGCAGGACATTATATCACCAGTCTGTTGTCTCATGGTCCTGGGTTCTGGCAGGACATTATATCACCAGTCTGTTGTCTCATGGTCCTGGGTGGCAGGACATTATATCACCAGAGTCTGTTGTCTCATGGTCCTGGGTAGCAGGACATTATATCACCAGTCTACTGTGTTTGGTTACTGTTACAAGTGTGACACGGAATCCAGGTCGGCAATGTCAGAACCAGAGAGTTCTCTCCTCCTGCAGCATGCCACTTTCCACACCAAGTCCTGCCCAGTCACAAGGACACTGACAGTTGTTGACCAGAGTCAGAGCACTTTCTTGCTGTTCACACTGCGTTATGGTCAGATAAATGCAACAAAAGAGTGACTGATTCTGTTTCCACAAGTGTTCTATAATTACACTATTAGTTTTTGCATCTTACTAACCACGTTTCCATCCAGTTATCATGACAGCTGTGATGGAAGCAGGAAGTGTCAGTACAATTTTATTTGAGATTAATTATGTGCAAATATTGATATAACAACAATCATATCGGAGTAAACTTGGAGTAACTGTGGTCTGGGTAGCAGGACATTATATCACCAGTCTGTTGTCTCATGGTCCTGGGTGGCAGGACATTATATCACCAGTCTGTTGTCTCATGGTCCTGGGTGGCAGGACATTATATCACCAGTCTGTTGTCTCACAGTCCCTGCCTCCCCCTGCCTCTCTCTCACACACAGTCCCTGGGGGGGGGGCCTCCCCCTGCCTCCCCCTGCCTTTCTCTCACACACAGTCCCTGCCTCCCCCTACCTCTCTCTCACACACAGTCCCTGCCTCCCCCTGCCTTTCTCTCACACACAGTCCCTGCCTCTTTCTCTCACACAGTTTCCCTGACAGAGTTTCTCTCTCACACACAGTCCCTGCCTCCCCTGCCTCTCTCTCAGGGGGGAGGACACAGTCCCTGCCTCCCCTACCTCTCTCTCACACACAGTCCCTGCCTCCCCTGCCTCTCTCTCTGGGGGGGACACACAGTCCCTGAGTCTTCTCTCTCTCCACAGTCCCTGCCTCTCTCTCTCTCACACAGTCCTGCCTCCCCCTGCCAGAGTGCCTTCTCTCTCACACACAGTCCCTGCCTCCCCCAGAGTTCTCTCTGGGGGGGGACACAGTCCCTGCCTCCCCCTGCCTCTCTCTCTCTCACACAGTCCCTGCCTTCTCTCTCTCACACACAGTCCCTGCCTCCCCCTACCTCTCTCTCACACACAGTCCCTGCCTCCCCTGCCTCCCCCTGCCTTCGGTAACATGCTGAAGTCTTGGCTCAGCTCTTCAGGATCCATTTCATTTCGTTTGGCCCGTGCCTCCCAGTGAGATAGTTTTCCAAACTCAAAACACATGAAGTGGATAGAGACACAGAGCTGCAGAGCCACCTTAAATCCCCTGGCAACAACAGCTGGCCTTTAGTGGTCCTGGGACATAACAGATGGGGTGTTGGGTGTTTCTGCTCTGATGGCTCTGATGGTCTCAGTCTAATGGCTGTACATAATGGAACTGACTGTCCTGTGTGTCTCCATACCCTCCAGAGACCTATGGCTTTAACATAATGGACCTGACTGTCCTGTGTGTCTCCATACCCTCCAGAGACCTATGGCTTTAACATATGGGACCTGACTGCCCTGTGTGTCTCCATACCCTCCAGAGACCTATGGCTTTAACATAATGGACCTGACTGTCCTGTGTCTCCATACCCTCCAGAGATATATGGCTTTAACATATGGGACTGACTGCCCTGTGTGTCTCCATACCCTCCAGAGACCTATGGCTTTAACATATGGGACCTGACTGTCCTGTGTGTCTCCATACCCTCCAGAGATATATGGCTTTAACATATGGGACCAGACTGCCCTGTGTGTCTCCATACCCTCCAGAGACCTATGGCTTTAACATATGGGACTGACAGCCCTGTGTGTCTCCATACCCTCCAGAGATATATGGCTGTACATAATGGACCTGACTGCCCTGTGTGTCTCCATACCCTCCAGAGACCTATGGCTTTAACATATGGGACTGACTGCCCTGTGTGTCTCCATACCCTCCAGAGATATATGGCTTTAACATATGGGACCAGACTGCCCTGTGTGTCTCCATACCCTCCAGAGATATATGGCTTTAACATATGGGACTGACAGCCCTGTGTGTCTCCATACCCTCCAGAGATATATGGCATTAACATATGGGACCTGACTGCCCTGTGTGTCTCCATACCCTCCAGAGATCTATGGCTTTAACATAATGGACCTGACTGTCCTGTGTGTCTCCATACCCTCCAGAGATATATGGCTTTAACATATGGGACCAGACTGCCCTGTGTGTCTCCATACCCTCCAGAGATATATGGCTTTAACATAATGGACCAGACTGCCCTGTGTGTCTCCATACCCTCCAGAGATATATGGCTTTAACATAATGGACCTGACTGTCCTGTGTGTCTCCATACCCTCCAGAGATATATGGCTTTAACATAATGGACCTGACTGTCCTGTGTGTCTCCATACCCTCCAGAGATCTATGGCTTTAACATAATGGACCTGACTGCCCTGTGTGTCTCCGTACCCTCCAGAGACCTATGGCTTTAACATATGGGACTGACTGCCCTGTGTGTCTCCATACCCTCCAGAGATCTATGGCTTTAACATAATGGGACTGACTGCCCTGTGTGTCTCCATACCCTCCAGAGATCTATGGCTTTAACATAATGGGACTGACTGCCCTGTGTGTCTCCATACCCTCCAGAGACCTATGGCTTTAACATATGGGACCTGACTGCCCTGTGTGTCTCCTACCCTCCAGAGACCTATGGCTTTAACATATGGGACTGACTGCCCTGTGTGTCTCCATACCCTCCAGAGACTATGGCTTTAACACAGGACCTGACGGCCCTGTGTGTCTCCGTACCCTCCAGAGATATATGGCTTTAACATATGGGACCTGACTGCCCTGTGTGTCTCCATACCCTCCCAGAGACCTATGGCTTTAACATAGGACCTGACTGCCCTGTCTGTCTCCATACCCTCCAGAGACCTATGGCTTTAACATATGGGACTGACTGCCCTGTGTGTCTCCATACCCTCCAGAGATATATGGCTTTAACATATGGGACCTGCGGCCCTGTGTGTCTCCACCCTCCAGAGATATATGGCTTTAACATAATGGACCTGACTGTCCTGTGGTCTCCATACCCTGGCCAGAGATCTATGGCTTTAACATATGGGACCAGACTGTCCTGTGTGTCTCCATACCCTCCAGAGATCTATGGCTTTAACATAATGGACCTGACTGTCCTGTGTGTCTCCGTACCCTCCAGAGACCTATGGCTTTAACATATGGGACTGACTGCCCTGTGTGTCTCCATACCCTCCAGAGACCTATGGCTTTAACATAATGGACCTGACTGTCCTGTGTGTCTCCATACCCTCCAGAGATATATGGCTTTAACATATGGGACCAGACTGCCCTGTGTGTCTCCATACCCTCCAGAGATATATGGCTTTAACATATTGGGACTGACTGCCCTGTGTGTCTCCGTACCCTCCAGAGATCTATGGCTTTAACATAATGGGCCTGACTGCCCTGTGTGTCTCCATACCCTCCAGAGATATATGGCTTTAACATATGGGACCAGACTGCCCTGTGTGTCTCCATACCCTCCAGAGATATATGGCTTTAACATAATGGACCTGACTGCCCTGTGTGTCTCCGTACCCTCCAGAGACCTATGGCTTTAACATAATGGACCTGACTGCCCTGTGTGTCTCCATACCCTCCAGAGATATATGGTTTTAACATAATGGACCAGACTGCCCTGTGTGTCTCCATACCCTCCAGAGACCTATGGCTTTAACATATGGGACTGACAGCCCTGTGTGTCTCCATACCCTCCAGAGATATATGGCTGTACATAATGGACCTGACTGCCCTGTGTGTCTCCATACCCTCCAGAGACCTATGGCTTTAACATATGGGACAGACTGCCCTGTGTGTCTCCATACCCTCCAGAGATCTATGGCTTTAACATAATGGACCAGACTGCCCTGTGTGTCTCCGTACCCTCCAGAGACCTATGGCTTTAACATATGGGACTGACTGCCCTGTGTGTCTCCATACCCTCCAGAGATCTATGGCTGTACATAATGGACCTGACTGTCCTGTGTGTCTCCATACCCTCCAGAGACCTATGGCTTTAACATATGGGACCTGACTGCCCTGTGTGTCTCCATACCCTCCAGAGATCTATGACTTTAACATATGGGACTGACTGCCCTGTGTGTCTCCATACCCTCCAGAGATATATAGCTTTAACATATGGGACCTGACTGCCCTGTGTGTCTCCATACCCTCCAGAGATATATGGCATTAACATATGGGACTGACTGCCCTGTGTGTCTCCATACCCTCCAGAGACCTATGGCTTTAACATATTGGACT
>NW_026281971.1:52500-65000 GCF_023373465.1 Oncorhynchus keta
AGTTTAAAGGGCCGTTAAAGAGTTGGTTCTCTGGGTTCCCCGACAGGCAGGCAGGCAGCAGTTTAAAGGGCCATTAAAGAGTTGGTTCTCTAGGTTCCCCGGCAGGCAGGCAGCAGTTTAAAGGGCCGTTAAAGAGTTGGTTCTCTGGGTTCCCCTGCAGGCAGGCAGCAGTTTAAAGGGCCGTTAAAGAGTTGGTTCTCTGGGTTCCCCTGCAGGCAGCAGTTTAAAGGGCCGTTAAAGAGTTGGTTCTCTGGGTTCCCCGGCAGGCAGCAGTTTAAAGGGCCCGTTAAAGAGTTGGTTCTCTGGGTTCCCCGGCAGGCAGCAGTTTAAAGGGCCGTTAAAGAGTTGGTTCTCTGGGTTCCCCGGCAGGTAGCAGTTTAAAGGGCCGTTAAAGAGTTGGTTCTCTGTGTTCCCCGGCAGGCAGCAGTTTAAAGGGCCATTAAAGAGTTGGTTCTCTGTGTTCCCCGGCAGGCAGGCAGGCAGCAGTTTAAAGGGCCGTTAAAGAGTTGGTTCTCTAGGTTCCCCTGCAGGCAGGCAGCAGTTTAAAGGGCCGTTAAAGAGTTGGTTCTCTGGGTTCCCCGGCAGGCAGGCAGCAGTTTAAAGGGCCGTTAAAGAGTTGGTTCTCTGGGTTCCCCGGCAGGCAGCAGTTTAAAGGGCTGTTAAAGAGTTGGTTCTCTGGGTTCCCCTGCAGGCAGGCAGCAGTTTAAAGGGCCGCTAAAGAGTTGGTTCTCAGGACAGATTACTCATACACAGGACAGCATCCAAGTATTCTGTTGACTGACAGACCAGACCAGACCAGAGACGTCCATTGTCAGCCAGAGGCGGAGACCAAAGGTTTATGGAGATTTATGAGTTCGTCGAGCTTGGATCCTAACCAAGGTCGTAGCCGAGGTCAATCCCTCTGTCACGACTGGAAGGAGAATGGACTGAGCCAGAACTGTCCTGTTTTTGTCTGACCAAGTGTCTGTCCTGGTTCACACGTCTCACTGTAGGAACCAACGGCTAGCTCATCTGCTTCTCATCAAGTTCAACTGTGATATTTGGGTGTTGTGATGTTGGAGAGGTACAAGACAGGGATATCCTCTCTCTCCCTTGCTCTTTCTTTAGCGTTAAAGGGGTTTGGAGTTAAAGGGGAAGCTCACCAATTTTTTTACGTGTAGATTTATTTTCACTCTTTCTGTGATTGTAGTTGAGCCCCAAAACCATTTTTTTTTTCATAACAGAAAATTTCCCTAATTACACTTGCCGTTAACCACAATGCGTTATGAAAATGTGCCTGAATCATGTTATAAACCACTGCAAACCAAGTCATTGTACGTTAGAGGTGTTTAGAGCTACAAGGTGCCAGCTCTACGTTACACAAACCCTTTAATACTGTATGTCTCTCTGAAGTTGAACTGGTTGTTTTTAGAGGTGTTTAAAGCTACAAGGTGCCAGCTCTACGTTACACAAACCCTTTGCTGATGGGTTATACTGTATGTCTCTCCTTGTAGACCCGGTCCAGTCAGTCTCAGTGCTGCTGGAGCTGCAGGATATCCTGTTGAGGACGGGTCTGAAGGATCGGAGCCGTCTGCTGCTGGGGCCTTTCTCCTGTAGCGCCGCCCTAGAGGCCAGGTGGTGTAGGCACAGCGGCAGTCCTGAACCTGAGACTGGGACCCCTAAACTACTGCTGGACCTGAAGGGAGGCCTACTGCAGGTGAGAGGGAACACCCACAATCCTCTGGTTGGAGGCTCCCTGATTTCCTCCTCATTCCTTCCTGATTCCGGGAATTCTTCCAACCAGGTTTTCTGGGAAACTAACAGAATTTAGAGAAAAGTATCAGATTATTTACAACCCTGTGTGCCATTCCCACCCTAATTCAGTAACACAGAGTTAGTCCACCTTTCTGTCAGAGATCTGATGAGACCAAACATTTTCCCCATACTGTCATTCATCACCCTAATGACCTCACCCTAATGACCTCTACTGGTTATTCATCACTCTAATGACCTCTACTAATGACCTCTACTGGTTATTTATCACTTTCATGACTGTTAGGGATTGACTGGTACTTCTACTGTTAGGGATCGACTGGTACTTCTACTGTTAGGGATCGACTGGTACTTCTACTGTTAGGGATCGACTGGTACTTCTACTGTTAGGGATCGACTGGTACTTCTATTGTTAGGGATCGACTGGTATTTCTACTGTTAGGGATCGACTGGTACTTCTACTGTTAGGGATCGACTGGTACTTCTACTGTTAGGGATCGACTGGTACTTCTACTGTTAGGGATCGACTGGTACTTCTACTGTTAGGGATCGACTGGTACTTCTACTGTTAGGGATCGACTGGTACTTCTATTGTTAGGGATCGACTGGTATTTCTACTGTTAGGGATCGACTGGTACTTCTACTGTTAGGGTGCAGACTGGTACTTCTACTGTTAGGGATCGACTGGTACTTCTATTGTTAGGGATCGACTGGTACTTCTACTGTTAGGGATCGACTGGTACTTCTACTGTTAGGGTACAGACTGGTACTTCTACTGTTAGGGTACAGACTGGTACTTCTACTGTTAGGGTACAGACTGGTACTTCTACTGTTAGGGTACAGACTGGTACTTCTACTGTTAGGGTACAGACTGGTACTTCTACTGTTAGGGTACAGACTGGTACTTCTACTGTTAGGGTACAGACTGGTACTTCTACTGTCAGGGTACAGACTGGTACTTCTACTGTTAGGGTACAGACTGGTACTTCTACTGTCAGGGTACAGACTGGTACTTCTACTGTCAGGGTACAGACTGGTACTTCTACTGTCAGGGTACAGACTGGTACTTCTACTGTTAGGGTACAGACTGGTACTTCTACTGTTAGGGTACAGACTGGTACTTCTACTGTTAGGGTACAGACTGGTACTTCTACTGTCAGGGTACAGACTGGTACTTCTACTGTCAGGGTACAGACTGGTACTTCTACTGTCAGGGTACAGACTGGTACTTCTACTGTTAGGGTACAGACTGGTACTTCTACTGTTAGGGTACAGACTGGTACTTCTACTGTCAGGGTACAGACTGGTACTTCTACTGTTAGGGTACAGACTGGTACTTCTACTGTTAGGGTACAGACTGCTGTAAGTTTTCCACATTACAACAGGGGGAAACTTCCAGACGTTTTGTCTAATGCACTTATTGCGAGCCATTAACAGAAAGATCAGTCACGACTCAACACCTAATACATAATCATACACTTCCTTCATCCTTCACCCTCACCCCAAACCCACCCATCCTTAACCCTCACCCCAACCCCAACGACTCAACACCTAATACATAATCATACACTTCCTTCTGCAAATACGGAGTGTTTGTGGTGTTTGTACAAAAAACCACCCAGATTCCTTCCGTTCCAGCTCCAAACCTGAGAAATACCCACATGTTCCTGTTGTTACGTTTAGTCACCCTCCTCCACAGCAGAGTAGAGCCCAGTCTGGTTCTGTGTCTCAACTGTTTTTTGACTCAGAGATTCCTGCCTTCCTGTCCAAACCCCATCCCCAACCCAACCACCCGCCCCATCCTTAACCCCCAATCTCAACCCCAACCCCAGCCCATCCCCAACCCCATCATTAACCCCCAACCCCATCCTTAACCCTCACCCCCAATCCCAACCCCCGAACTCTACCCTCTCCTAAACCCCTAACCCCATCCTTAACTTCCCCCTAACCCCATCCTTAACCCCCTAACCCCATCCTTAACTCCATCCTTAACCCTCAGCCCCAACCCCATCCTTAATCTCCAAACCCATCCTTAACCCCCAACCTTAACCCCCAACCCCATCCTTAACCCCCAACCCCACCCCTTAAACCCCAACCCCATCCTTACCCCTCAGCCCCAACCCCTTCCTTAATCCCCAAACCCTTCCTTAATCCCCAAACCCATCCTTAACCCCCAGCCCCAACCCCATCCTTAACCCCCAACCTCAACCCCATCCTTAACCCCCAACCTCATCCTCAACCCCCAACCCCATCCTTAACCCCCAACCCCATCCTCAACCCCCAACCCCATCCTTAACCCCCAACCCCATCCTTAACCCCATCCTCAACCCCCAAACCCATCGTTAATCCCCAAACCGATCCTTAACCCCCAGCCCAAACCCCACCCTTAACCCCCAACCTCAACCCCATCCTTAACCCCCAACCTCAACCCCATCCTTAACCCCCAACCTCATCCTCAACCCCCAACCCCATCCTTAACCCCCATCCTCAACCCCCAACCCCATCATTAACCCCCAACCCCATCCTTAACCCCCATCCTCAACCCCCAAACCCATCCTTAATCCCCAAACCGATCCTTAACCCCCAGCCCAAACCCCATCATTAACCCCCAACCCCACCATTAACCCCCAACCCCATCCTTAACCCCCATCCTCAACCCCCAAACCCATCCTTAATCCCCAAACTGATCCTTAACCCCCAGCCCAAACCCCACCCTTAACCCCCAACCCCACCCTTAACCCCCAACCCCATCCTTACCCCTCAGCCCCAACTCCATCCTTAATCCCCAACCCCATCCTTAATCCCCAAACCCATCCTTAAACCCCAGCCCCATCCTCAACCCCCAACCCCATCCTTAACCCCCAACCCCATCCTTAACCCCCAACCCCATCCTTAACCCCCAAACCCATCCTTTAACCCCAACCCCATCCTTAACCCCCAACCCCACCCTTAACTCCCAACCCCACCCTTACCCCTCAGCCCCAACCCAATCCTTAATCCCCAACCCCATCCTTAACCCCCAACCCCATCCTTAACCCCCAACCCCATCCTTAACCCCCAACCCCATCCTCAACCCCCAACCCCATCCTTAATCCCCAAACCCATCCTTAACCCTCACCCCAAACCCACCCATCCTTAACCCTCACCCCAACCCCAACGACTCAACACCTAATACATAATCATACACTTCCTTCTGCAAATACAGAGTGTTTGTGGTGTTTGTACAAAAACCACCCAGATTCCTTCCGTTCCAGCTCCAAACTTGAGAAATACCCACATGTTCCTGTTGTTACGTTTAGTCACCCTCCTCCACAGCAGAGTAGAGCCCAGTCTGGTTCTGTGTCTCAACTATTTTTTTGACTCAGAGATTCCTGCCTTCCTGTCCAAACCCCTTCCCCAAGCCCCAGCCCAACCCCCGCCCCATACTTAACCCCCAATCTCAACCCCAATCCCCAGCCCATCCCCAACCCCCAACCCCTTCCCGAACTCGACCCTCTCCTTAACCCCCAACCCAATCCCCAACCCCATCCTTAACCCACAACCCCTTCTTTAACCCCATCCTTAACCCCCAGCCCCAACCCCATCCTTAAACCCCAAACCCATCCTTAACCCCCTTCCCTATCCTTACCCCCAGCCCCAACCCCATCCTTAACCCCCAACCCCAACTCCATCCTTATCCCCCAACCCCATCCTAAACCCCCAGCCCCAACTCCATCCTTAACCCTCAGGCCCAGCCCCATCCTTAAACCCCAACACCATCCTTAACCCCCATTCCCATCCTTAACCCCCAGCCCAAACCCCATCATTAACCCCCAACCCCATCATTAAACCCCAAACCCATCCTTAACCCCCAGCATCAACCCCATCCTTAACCCCCATCCTTAACCCCCAGCCCAAACCCCATCCTTAAACCTAACTCCATCCAACCCCATCCTTAACCCCCAACCCCATCCTTAACCCCCAACCCAACCCTATCCTTCACCCCTACCCCATTCTTAACCCCCAACCATCCTTAACCCCGAACCCATCCTTAACCCCATTATTAACCCCTAGCTACTAGCCCCAACCCCATCCTTAACCCCTAAACTCATCCTTAACCCCCAACCCCATCCTTAACTCCAACCCCATTCTTTACCCCAACCCCATCCTTAACTCCTAACCCCATCCTTAACCCCCAACACCATCTTTAACCCCAGCCCCAGCCCCAACCCCATCCTTTACCCAAACCCCGTCCTTAACCCAACCCCATCCTTAACCCCCAAACTTAACCCCCAGCCCCATCCTTAAACCCCAACCCCATCCTTAACACCCAACCCCATCCTTAACCCCCAACCCCATCCTTAACCCCCAACCCCATGCTTAATCCCCAACCCCATCCTTAACCCCCAACCTTAACCCCCAACCTCATCTTTAACCCCCAACCCCATCCTTAACCCCCAACCCCAACCTTAACCCCCAACACCATCCTTAACCCCCATCCTTAACCCCCAACCTCATCCTTAACCCCAACCCCATCCTTAACCCCCAAACCCATCCCTAACCCCAACCCCATCCTTAACCCCACCTTAACCCCCAACCCCATCCTTAACCCCCAACCCCATAATTAACCCCAAAGCCCCAACCCCATCCTTAACTCCACCTTAACCCCCAACCCCATCCTTAACCCCCAACCCCATCCTTAACCCCCAACCCCATCCTTAACCCCCAACCCCATCCTTAACCCCAACCCCATCCTTAACCCCATCCTTAACCCCCAACCCCATCCTTAACCCCATCCTACCCTCTATAGTAGTACCCTGTCATGTAATATTCTCATTGTGTGTGTTTAGGTGTTCTGGGGCCAGGAGCATGTAAACTGTCTGCGGCTGGTGTATGAACACCTGCAGGCCTACCTCCAGAGGAACCAGGGATCTGGGTCAGGGACTGGGACTGGGTCTGGGTCTGGGACTGAAGAGGAAAACCCCCCCTTTGCCACCCAGTCACCCCCCTCCCCTGAATCCCCCTCCCCCAGGACAGAACACAGCTCTGATGACCTCCGCACCGGGCTGTTCCAGTACATACAGAACTCAGGTAACCATCATACCTCACTACTAACTATCCACCTGTTTCTCAGGTAATAACACACTGTTACTATCTATTAGATACAGGACTCAGGTAATAACATACTGTTACTATCTATTAGATACAGGTAATAACACACTGTTACTATCTAATAGA
This sequence comes from Oncorhynchus keta, assembly GCF_023373465.1. Classification (NCBI taxonomy): domain Eukaryota; kingdom Metazoa; phylum Chordata; class Actinopteri; order Salmoniformes; family Salmonidae; genus Oncorhynchus; species Oncorhynchus keta. The sequence continues at coordinate 59,470 of NW_026281971.1, forward strand.
TACAGGTAATAACACACTGTTACTATCTATTAGATACAGGACTCAGGTAATAACACACTGTTACTATCTATTAGATACAGGACTCAGGTAATAACACACTGTTACTATCTATTAGATACAGGACTCAGGTAATAACACACTGTTACTATCTATTAGATACAGGACTCAGGTAATAACACACTGTTACTATCTATTAGATACAGAACGCAGGTAACCATCATACCTCACTACTAACTATCCACCTGTTTCTCAGGTAATAACACACTGTTACTATCTATTAGATACAGGACTCAGGTAACCATCATACCTCACTACTACCTATCTACCTGTTTCTCAGGTAATAACACACTGTTACTATCTATTAGATACAGGACTCAGGTAATAACACACTGTTACTATCTATTAGATACAGGACTCAGGTAATAACACACTGTTACTATCTATTAGATACAGGACTCAGGTAATAACACACTGTTACTATCTATTAGATACAGGACTCAGGTAATAACACACTGTTACTATCTATTAGATACAGGACTCAGGTAATAACACACTGTTACTATCTATTAGATACAGGACTCAGGTAATAACACACTGTTACTATCTATTAGATACAGAACGCAGGTAACCATCATACCTCACTACTAACTATCCACCTGTTTCTCAGGTAATAACACACTGTTACTATCTATTAGATACAGGACTCAGGTAATAACATACTGTTACTATCTATTAGATACAGGTAATAACACACTGTTACTATCTAATAGATACAGGTAATAACACACTGTTACTATCTATTAGATACAGGACTCAGGTAATAACACACTGTTACTATCTATTAGATACAGAACTCAGGTAACCATCACACCTGTTACTAACTATCCACCAGTTTCTCAGGTAATAACACACTGTTACTATCTATTAGATACAGGACTCAGGTAATAACATACTGTTACTATCTATTAGATACAGGACTCAGGTAATAACACACTGTTACTATCTATTAGATACAGGACTCAGGTAATAACACACTGTTACTATCTATTAGATACAGGACTCAGGTAATAACACACTGTTACTATCTATTAGATACAGGTAATAACACACTGTTACTATCTATTAGATACAGGACTCAGGTAATAACACACTGTTACTATCTATTAGATACAGGACTCAGGTAATAACACACTGTTACTATCTATTAGATACAGGACTCAGGTAATAACACACTGTTACTATCTATTAGATACAGGACTCAGGTAATAACACACTGTTACTATCTATTAGATACAGGACTCAGGTAATAACACACTGTTACTATCTATTAGATACAGGACTCAGGTAATAACACACTGTTACTATCTATTAGATACAGGACTCAGGTAATAACACACTGTTACTATCTATTAGATACAGGACTCAGGTAATAACACACTGTTACTATCTATTAGATACAGGACTCAGGTAATAACACACTGATAACACACTGTTACTATCTATTAGATACAGGACTCAGGTAATAACACACTGTTACTATCTATTAGATACAGGACTCAGGTAATAACACACTGTTACTATCTATTAGATACAGAATTAGATACAGGACTCAGGTAATCTATTAGATACACTGTTAACACACTATCTATTAGATACAGGACTCAGGTAATAACACACTGTTACTATCTATTAGATACAGGACTCAGGTAATAACACACTGTTACTATCTATTAGATACAGGACTCAGGTAATAACACACTGTTACTATCTATTAGATACAGGACTCAGGTAATAACACACTGTTACTATCTATTAGATACAGGTAATAACACACTGTTACTATCTATTAGATACAGGACTCAGGTAATAACACACTGTTACTATCTATTAGATACAGGACTCAGGTAATAACACACTGTTACTATCTATTAGATACAGGACTCAGGTAATAACACACTGTTACTATCTATTAGATACAGAACTCAGGTAATAACACACTGTTACTATCTATTAGATACAGGACTCAGGTAATAACACACTGTTACTATCTATTAGATACAGGACTCAGGTAATAACACACTGTTACTATCTATTAGATACAGGTAATAACACACTGTTACTATCTATTAGATACAGGACTCAGGTAATAACACACTGTTACTATCTATTAGATACAGGACTCAGGTAATAACACACTGTTACTATCTATTAGATACAGGACTCAGGTAATAACACACTGTTACTATCTATTAGATACAGGACTCAGGTAATAACACACTGTTACTATCTATTAGATACAGGACTCAGGTAATAACACACTGTTACTATCTATTAGATACAGGACTCAGGTAATAACACACTGTTACTATCTATTAGATACAGGACTCAGGTAATAACACACTGTTACTATCTATTAGATACAGGACTCAGGTAATAACACACTGTTACTATCTATTAGATACAGGACTCAGGTAATAACACACTGTTACTATCTATTAGATACAGGACTCAGGTAATAACACACTGTTACTATCTATTAGATACAGGACTCAGGTAATAACACACTGTTACTATCTATTAGATACAGAACTCAGGTAATAACACACTGTTACTATCTATTAGATACAGGACTCAGGTAATAACACACTGTTATTATCTATTAGATACAGGACTCAGGTAATAACACACTGTTACTATCTATTAGATACAGGTAATAACACACTGTTACTATCTATTAGATACAGGTAATAACACACTGTTATTATCTATTAGATACAGGACTCAGGTAATAACACACTGTTACTATCTATTAGATACAGAACTCAGGTAATAACACACTGTTACTATCTATTAGATACAGGACTCAGGTAATAACACACTGTTACTATCTATTAGATACAGGACTCAGGTAATAACACACTGTTACTATCTATTAGATACAGAACTCAGGTAATAACACACTGTTACTATCTATTAGATACAGAACTCAGGTAATAACACACTGTTACTATCTATTAGATACAGGACTCAGGTAATAACACACTGTTACTATCTATTAGATACAGGACTCACTCAGGTAATAACACACTGTTACTATCTATTAGATACAGGACTCAGGTAATAACACACTGTTACTATCTATTAGATACAGAACTCAGGTAATAACACACTGTTACTATCTATTAGATACAGGACTCAGGTAATAACACACTGTTACTATCTATTAGATACAGGACTCAGGTAATAACACACTGTTACTATCTATTAGATACAGGACTCAGGTAATAACACACTGTTACTATCTATTAGATACAGAACTCAGGTAATAACACACTGTTACTATCTATTAGATACAGGACTCAGGTAATAACACACTGTTACTATCTATTAGATACAGAACTCAGGTAATAACACACTGTTACTATCTATTAGATACAGGACTCAGGTAATAACACACTGTTACTATCTATTAGATACAGGACTCAGGTAATAACACACTGTTACTATCTATTAGATACAGGACTCAGGTAATAACACACTGTTACTATCTATTAGATACAGGACTCAGGTAATAACACACTGTAACTATTAGATATGTGACTCAGGTAATAAACACAATAGATACAGGACTGTTACTATCTATTAGATACAGAACTCAGGTAATAACACACTGTTACTATCTATTAGATACAGGACTCAGGTAATAACACACTGTTAATATCTATTAGATACAGGACTCAGGTAATAACACACTGTTACTATCTATTAGATACAGGACTCAGGTAATAACACACTGTTACTATCTATTAGATACAGGACTCAGGTAATAACACACTGTTACTATCTATTAGATACAGAACTCAGGTAATAACACACTGTTACTATCTATTAGATACAGGTAATAACACACTGTTACTATCTATTATATACAGGACTCAGGTAATAACACACTGTTACTATCTATTAGATACAGGACTCAGGTAATAACACACTGTTACTATCTATTAGATACAGGACTCAGGTAATAACACACTGTTACTATCTATTAGATACAGGACTCAGGTAATAACACACTGTTACTATCTATTAGATACAGGACTCAGGTAATAACACACTGTTACTATCTATTAGATACAGGACTCAGGTAATAACACACTGTTACTATCTATTAGATACAGAACTCAGGTAATAACACACTGTTACTATCTATTAGATACAGGACTCAGGTAATAACACACTGTTACTATCTATTAGATACAGGACTCAGGTAATAACACACTGTTACTATCTATTAGATACAGGACTCAGGTAATAACACACTGTTACTATCTATTAGATACAGGACTCAGGTAATAACACACCTCATTACGGTCAATATGGCAACAGGACAGCAGAAAATGGAGACGTTGGTGTGAAAGACCTTTATAATTATATAAGGTGTTGGTGGAACAGAAAGATCAGTGCTTCTGCACGTGGAATAGAACGAGTTCCCAAACACGCTTCTGGGGCTTCTGCACGTGGAATAGAACGAGTTCCCAAACACGCTTCTGGGGCTTCTGCACGTGGAATAGATTACGAGTCCCCAAACACCCTTCTGGGGCTTCTGCACGTGGAATAAAACGAGTCCCCAAACACGCTTCTGGGGCTTCTGCACGTGGAATAAAACGAGTTCCCAAACACGCTTCTGGGGCTTCTGCACGTGGAATAGAACGAGTTCCCAAACACGCTTCTGGGGCTTCTGCACGTGGAATAGAACGAGTCCCCAAACACGCTTCTGGGGCTTCTGCACGTGGAATAGAACGAGTCCCCAAACACGCTTCTGGGGCTTCTGCACGTGGAATAGAACGAGTTCCCAAACACGCTTCTGGGGCTTCTGCACGTGGAATAGAACGAGTCCCCAAACACGCTTCTGGGGCTTCTGCACGTGGAATAGAACGAGTCCCCAAACACGCTTCTGGGGCTTCTGCACGTGGAATAGAACGAGTCCCCAAACACGCTTCTGGGGCTTCTGCACGTGGAATAGAACGAGTCCCCAAACACGCTTCTGGGGCTTCTGCACGTGGAATAGATCGAGTCCCCAAACACGCTTCTGGGGCTTCTGCACGTGGAATAGAACGAGTCCCCAAACACGCTTCTGGGGCTTCTGCACGTGGAATAGAACGAGTTCCCAAACACGCTTCTGTGGCTTCTGCACGTGGAATAGATCGAGTCCCCAAACACGCTTCTGGGGCTTCTGCACGTGGAATAGAACGAGTCCCCAAACACGCTTCTGGGGCTTCTGCACGTGGAATAGAACGAGTCCCCAAACACGCTTCTGGGGCTTCTGCACGTGGAATAGAACGAGTCCCCAAACACGCTTCTGGGGCTTCTGCACGTGGAATAGATCGAGTCCCCAAACACGCTTCTGGGGCTTCTGCACGTGGAATAGAACGAGTCCCCAAACACGCTTCTGGGGCTTCTGCACGTGGAATAGAACGAGTCCCCAAACACGCTTCTGGGGCTTCTGCACGTGGAATAGAACGAGTCCCCAA